>NC_079230.1:32708649-33008649 GCF_029633865.1 Lampris incognitus
ACTCTACACAACCACTCACTGACTGCTCAGTCACACGCCCCTGTCACACCTTATCCACACACACACACACACACATATATATATATATATATGTGTGTGTGTGTGTGTGTGTGTGTGTGTGTGTGTGTGTGTGTATGGATGGATGGGAGTGTGAGACCTGGAGTGTTTGACATGTAACGATGGGATATTGTATCAGCAACGGTCCACAAAAATAACTCAACAAAAATGAAAAAATGTGCTCCCTGTCAAACAAACGCGACCTACCGAATCAACGTCACATGGCGGCCACAGGTCCTCACAGACACCAGCAAAAGACACAGCGGTCATTGGCTCCCCATACTGGGACCAGGGCTCTTCCTCCGCAGGGTTACGTGGTGGAACCAGAGTCAGGCACTGGAGCGGGATATGCATGTACAGCCTTAAGTATTTTTACGTTTACTGGGACTTCTCCCCCAGCTCTACAGATGAGGAGACAAGCTGGTGCCGCTTGGTGTGGGAGGCCTTCTCACGCACAGCCTTGCTCTTTTTCTCACGCATCATCTTTGACCAGTAATCCTTGAACAGCTGATGGGTTAAAGTGTCTCATTGTCAGCTCGTCCCCCTCCCCCCTGAGACTTTGCTGCTCCAGCCTCCCACATCATCTCCACTGACGAGAGCCAAAGCACTCTTGAGGACTCCAGAAACCATCAAGTTAAACTGACAGTTCCGCGTCAAACTCAAGCCAAGGCACCGACAACACACAGCCGACACCTCTTCAGTCAAACGCTGGTCCTGTACATGGACCTGAAGGAGGTCTGGGGGCTGGAGCAGCAGCCTGGCCCAGGTTGGGGAAACACTGCTCTTAACAAAGACCCTGAGAAAAAGCGGCCTATGATAAAAAAGGGGGCCTTGTTTGACCAAACCAGCAGACCTCCTCCTTATTCTCACGGAGCCCTAAAGTCATTCTGCGCGCTGTTGCATCCGAACCGATATTCGTGTATAGGACACGTCCACCCGACAGGTGTCTGAGAGGTGAATTGGCTTAGAACGTGGACACGACCCCCAGATCCTCTGTTGGTTTGAATTAAGACCCCTCGCTTTTGTATCGAGTCTGTTTCAGAAACAACGTGGCGGTATTCAGCCGTGTCCTGCCGAATCGGAACCAGAATACTGTATTCACCCCGACCACTCACAGCTCATATTGCATCGTGGAAGTTGAAGTAAACACAGCCGTGTAGGGTGATTTAGCCTTACTCGAGCTCACACCTTTTAGCGATTTGATTAAAATGGGATTTGTTTGCTCCGACTTCCTATTGGAGCGCTGCTCGTAATAAACGCACGGTTTTACGCGCGGCTATTGCGCACGCATTACGCAGCGTTGCAGTTCGCCGTCGGTGTTAAAGTTTGACCATGTGAATGAGAGGTTTCTCGGTGAGCCCATGACTTTGTTTTCTCGCCTGCTGGGGTAGAGGGCTCTCCAGTCTCCCTGCCCAGCATCAACAAGTGCTCTCTCTCTCTCACGCTCTCTCTCTCTCTCTCCCACCGTCCGCACCCGCGCCTTTCACATGCAAATGGACGCGCATGAGAGAGCCATCTCCACTGCTATTGGTCTGCACGCTGGCGTACGATCGCACAAGAGGGGAGAAGTTTTTTTTGTACCAGCACCAAGTTCTGCTCGGTTGGTGGAGAGAGTCACGCTCCGGGTCGGGCTGTTCGTCAGGTTGGAGAGAAAGCGAGAGAGAGGAAGGTGTCCCGTTTCCCCGCGTCTCCCTCAGAGGAATGAATGTGAAGTTTGAAGCGGGCTCACACGCCACCGCTGCCGGGCTTCTGTTACGCGGGTGTGTCCTCGACTGATTAGCTCATTCGGAACAGCCGGTACTCCCTGTTTTACCTGACGCACGACGTGCAGCGCGCCCGGCGGATTACCTGGTCACGAGTCGCCAGGTAGAAGGAGACAAAAGTTTGAGTGAGTTTGAGAGCGAGAGAGAGCGAGAACGAGAGCGAGGGAATTTAGCTCTTTATCATTTGTTTCAGGCGCAGAAACACGCGGTGAAGATGTACAGCATGATGGAACACGAGCTGAAGCCCACCGGCCAGCCCCCGTCGCACCAGACCTCCCAGGGCATGTCCCCGGTCACCGGCAGCATGACGGCGAACATGGTAGGCAACGGCAACTCGCACCCGACCTCCAAGACCGCGTGTCCGCCCGGGGGCGACCCCATGGACAAAGTCAAGAGACCCATGAACGCCTTCATGGTGTGGTCGCGCGGCCAGAGGCGCAAGATGGCCCAGGAGAACCCCAAAATGCACAACTCGGAGATCAGCAAGCGGCTGGGCGCCGAGTGGAAGCTGCTCACCGACGCCGAGAAGCGGCCCTTTATCGACGAGGCCAAGCGGCTCCGGGCCGTGCACATGAAGGAGTACCCGGACTACAAGTACAAGCCGCGCCGCAAGACCAAGCCCCTGCTGAAGAAGGACGCGCAGGTGAACAAGTACCCGCTGTCCGCCGGGAACCTGCTGGCGGCGGCGCAGGGGCAGAGCGCCAGTCCCAGGATGGACAGCTACAGCTGGGGCCCCGCTGGGGGGTACGCCGCCATGCAGGGCGAGGCCCTCGGCTACACGCAGCAGATCCACCGCTACGACCTGTCAGCCCTCCAATACCCCCCTGCGATGACGGCCGCGCAGACCTACATGAACGGAGCGAACTCCTACAGGTGAGCTTCCTGGTTTGAACAGGTGCGTGCGTGCGTGCGTGCGTGTGTCGGTTGTAGAAATGTACATTTGTGGGTGTTGTGACGGGCAACGCTGCCGAGGAGAAACTGTCAAAACCTGAAGGATTTCTTTCAAGTCGTAGACGGGCAAGCTGGAGGATTAAAGCCGATCATGGGGTTTCTCTGCAACGCAACCTTTCAGTGGTTCGGGAGAATATGGCTGCTAGTTGGAAATGCGATGGTAAAACATTTCATGAGTGAATAAGCCCATGGTTCTGTCCCTCAACCTTGTGGCGAAAAGGACGGCGAGCCTAAAACATCCTGTAGGCCAGAGTACCGGTACCACCGAGTTTCTGGCCCCTAACTTGCTTCTGCGGGACATCCATAGATTGTCTGTCCTGTTTTCGGGCAAATATGACACTTTGTCTGGAATACCTGCTCTCTAAAAAACGAAGACATAAGAACTTGATTCTAAGGCGGCACATAATAAATTCCACAACACCTAAAATCAAGATAATTAAGTAAATCGTCACTTCTAGATCTCACAATACGTGTTTTGGGGAAACGAGATTCGTTTGCTTCACCCTCTGAATTCTAACAAATCCCAACTTTGCAGCAAATACCAATTTACCTGTTTTACGGGACATTTGTAAAGTTTCACCATCTGTGAAGATGACACTTAATTAGATATAACCCAACTCCTGGCGTTAATACGGCCGTGTAATAACACGCGGCGACCTGGGAAAAGCGGGCAGGAAGGGGTGTAAATCAGCCGTGCAGCACTTTGTTCTCATGTGCAGACGGTCTTGCATGACCCAGAATACAACCGCCATGTGTTCCACGGGTATGGCCAGGTGAGCTTCATGTGTGGTCCTCCACCCACAAGCTCCGCTTCATCTCAATGTAAACAACTGGCTTTCTCTCTGAGGCTGGGATGACGTCTCAGCCCAAGAACTGCCCAAACAAACCTGACAGAACCTCCTGAACGCTCTTGAACATCCTGCACAGAGCCGTGCCCAAGGCATGTAGCGCCTCAGACTGCCCACCAAAACCTCATCAAATTAGATTGTGAAAACATGTCCTGCTGTCGGTTGTCTAACCTGTCGGGGCCTGTCCCGAAGACGGCGTGCTTCACAAGACCAGATTTATGAAGATAATCACAATGTCCCTTCTGACTCACTCCCTTCTGACTGCACCAAGGACTCTCCAGCCTTTTGCAGGTCTCAAGTAAGGGGATGGTCCTGCAGAAGTAGGACGTATTACCCTTTGTATGTAGCAGTGCTTATGACGTTGACCTCCAACCCATTTAGGATGCAGAGGTTTTGTGTGCAGAGCTGTAATCTTAATTAGCATCTTAAATCTTGAATTAGCATAATAACCATGGCCTGACAGTAGTTAAGGGTGGGTCTTCCAAATAAAAACGCCAACAACAACAACGCATTACTGGTGTTTGGTCTGATGCCACTGGGACAGCCAGCGTAGATCCTGTGGTTCTCTGTAGAACTTTAAAGTTGCTGACTTGATCTTCTGGAACATGTTCAGAATTGGACCGGTGCGACTGGGGAAAACCGTTTTCAGGAGGCGATGGAAACCGGACTTGTGTTGATCATTGAATACGCAGCAGCCCCCTCCTTCAGTTGCTAATTCAGAGACTAGAGCAGCTTCTCATGATTATGAATAATACATATTGCAGTTAAGGAAGGCACGTCCTGTCGTTTCATAATGGAGGTACAGGAGTGAAGAGAAATGCTCGCTATCGTCGCCTGAAAATCATTTTAAAAGTGAAATTCACATTTTTCTCGTTATATCTAAGTCTTGATTTTAAACTTGTGACACGGCAGCAGTAATGGACTTGCAGTCATTCTTACAAATCGTTTTTCTACCATCCCCACTTGAAGTAATGACACCACATTTGGATGCCATATGTATAATTCACTTTGTTAGATGAAGATCAAAATTCCTATTTTGCTCCGCCTCTGTGCAGTACGCCTATTTGTTCAACAAGTTGTCACCTCGCCGAGTGACTGAGCATCCAGCCTTCCCGTCTCAGCCAGAACGGCTCGTCTTAGACAAGATGACCCGTTCTGGCTGAGACGTGAAGGTCTCAAAACGTCTCCTTAGCAAACCGGATCTCCATCAGTAGACTGTAGCGGTGTGTGTCGTTGATTTCATGCTGTGTCCTGAGTGGACTGTGTGGACTTTACCCTCCTCCTCTGTCTCCTGCCCCACAGCCCCATGTCTTACAGCAGCAGCCCGCAGCAGCCCAGTCCCGTCACCATGTCCATGGTCAAGCCGGAGCCCGTGTCCCACTCGCCTCCAAACGGGACCCCCAACCACCACCGGGGGCCTCTCCAGGGTGACCTCAGGGACATGATCAGCATGTACATCCCAGGAGACACCAGCGACCCCACAGCGGCGCAGAGAGGCTACACCAGTGTCCAGCAGCACTACCTCAGCGGAACAGTCCCCCTGACACACATCTGAAGAGGAGGAGCGCTGCAGGGCATGCTGGGATTGACTGACTGAACTCTTGTGGGAGAACAGTGTTGGCAGGTCTTACGTGGGGGACAGGTCCATTCATGCACATGTTGCTGGCTTGGGTGAGAAGGCTGGAGTCAGATGTGAGACATTAGATTAGGGGCTGTGTGGGGACTCCGATGTGAGGATACGTGCACACATGTAGTGCCTGCGTTGCTCGATGCGCTCCGGTTTCACACAAGCTTCAGCTTCTTGTAAAGGCTATTTTTCTACCTCTTCATGTTTAGGACAACAGAAATCTGTCCCAGCTTGACCCCACACACAAACACAGAGTTGGCCCTCCTGCCAATATATTTTCAATGGACTTCTTTCCACGAAGGACCACGGTAAAGATAAGCAGCTTGCTGCGGTGTACATATTGTGAATTCAGCCCATGTTTGTTGTTAGAAGTTGACGGATGATATCTCGCGTCTGCAAAGCCGCGCTAATGCCTTGCGTTGCCACTTGACATGGCGGTGCCTTTCCCTTTAACGCCACCGTTGAGCCTCTCTAACTCGTCACGCGCTCACACGGCCCAGACCTATGAAGGCGTCTCCCCAACGTCACCCCATCAGTGGGAAGTCTCTCATAGGCGCGGAGCCCTCGGCTCGTCCTCCTGCTCCTGATGGACCGCTTGGGAGGAGAAGCCTGAGCTCGTCTCAAGCTGTCCCGGGGCCGGTGTCACGCGAGGGCCCAGGGTGTCAGAACCCCAGCAGCGCACCTGTGCAGTCAACACATGGTTCCGCCTTCTGACGGGAACCAGTTCAGACCTCCTGCACTGGTGACCGTACAATCATGTGACTAGCAAGCGTTCTGGTGGTGCAACGTCACTGGCTGCTCTGAAGGGGAGGGGGGAGGGGGGGTGAAACGAGGACGTGCACCACCTGAATAACAATGACTTGTTTTAAGTAATCTTTGGGCTTAGTCGAGTAGGGGCTTCTTCTTCTTCTTCTTCTTCTGGTTTAATGATCTCAGTGCTGTTGGGTGGCACCGCTGTTTGCCTGTTGGACAATCGTGACTGCATCCAATGTGAACAATGGCGATCTAGCTCTACTTTTAAAATGGGTAATGCTTTTTAGAGAACGGGCCTAGTTGTTTCTCGGTAGAAGACACTAAACCACGAGTCTGGCCTGTTGCGCCCGGCGCTGCGTCCACTCAACAGCGGGCGACTAGAGGTGGTGCAGCACCACCTCTAGTCGCCCGCTGCTGAGTGGACGCAGCGCCGGGCGACTAGAGGTGGTGCTGTGCCAGCACTGCTGCGGGCGTAACTTTAAATCTGTTGTAAGTTTAAAATTGATTAATATCTGCTGTGTTTTACTGGGGTAGCAGTGTTTTTATTTGAGTAATTTTGCAGCGTATCCCAAGTTGCTCTTATTTACTGGACGAAACTTGATGTGAAATGTTCACTTTCCTTGTAAGGGTTTTACCTGGAAAGAGAAAATAACTTTTAAGTGACACATTTTTAAAAATACATTTGAAAATTAAACAACAAACTTGGGGGAAACTAAATGTATGTTTTTTTTTAAAAAAAAATTTCTAAACATTGTTTTTAGGTCCTAGTTGTCTTCATTTTGAACCCATCTCACCATTGAAGGGAATGTATCGATGATTTTCATATTAAAAAAAAAACTTCAAGCTTGTTTCTAAACTTTGATTTACTGTTTCAACTGTTTTCCTTCACTGAGGATTTAGCAAGGTGCTTTTGTCACGGCTTTCTACGTCCGAGTGTCTCTCAACCAGTTCCTCCAGCAAGCTCACCGGGGACTTGAACGGGGACTTGGTGCTTCCCAGGGAGGGACAGGAAGTGGCTTGCGTCGGTGGGCTGGTGAAAGTGGACACGTGGTGTGTGAATGTTTACATTCTATTCTGTTTTCTCATGCTGATGCACCCACCTGTAAATGATGTAAGAAAGTTCTGCAGCATCCATGTATATAATGTGTACATATATTTCTGAGGCTCTCATACTAAGGGTCTTCATTCTTGATTAAAAAAACATGGCAATGATGAACAATAAGTAAAAAAAACCCCAAAATAAAATAGATTTTCATTGCTGGCACAAGTCTGCTTAATGCGTGGAAGAGGTGTGCTTAATGCGCCGTCGCCAGGGCCGCTACTGACTCCAACAGACTGAAGACTAGAAGCGCAGAACTCGTTTTCCCAGCAGCACGTCAGTTCCGGCATGCATGAAGATCAGTGGACATGACGGACAGATCATGGACCAGTCAAATAGGCCGAGTCTTACAGTCTCTGGCTGCTTTTCAGGCTCAGTGGCCATGCATGGGCCTGCCGTCTCATACAGTTATGATTATTAATATCCTGTTATTATTGTTATACACTTGATATTAGCAGTGGGACGAGTCAAAACCTCATGGTTCGATACGTGTCACGGTTCGGGCTCACGATTTGGATTCAGTACGGTACAGTGGACGGCTTGGCGAGCACGAGACAAAACACACCGCAGCTCTACTGTTCCTCTACTTTGCGCACGAGGCCCAGCACGTTGGCTTTATCACGGCACGTATTCTAACGAAACGCCCGCGCAGATGTTCTAACATTTTGTGCCGTCTTTCCCTGTTGTGTAAAACAGCTGCTTTACTATAAACGTTAAAAAACACAGGAACGACCAAGGCGGTCATTTTGACCGTTTTGGATTCTCAAAGTTTAACAACTTTGTGGGAAAAAAAGACACAGACCTGCCGCCCCCTCAGTGCTCCTAAAACTGCATATAGTATTTGCATTAAAATGAGTTTTAGATCAACTGCACAAAAAGTTATAAGATCTACCCGAAACGACCATGAGCGGTCAAAATGACCACGCGTAATATCAGTATTTATGACGTGTGTTGGTGGCGTGGCGTCATGTCCTTTCCAGCGTTCAGTTCTGTTTTTACACGTCACGTTTTATAGGCCTTGCTACGTGTGTTGGAGCAGCAACACGTGTTTCCTGTTTTGTTCTTCAGGTGTTGTGTCCAACATGTGTGGGTACAGACGCACCATGACTACCACCGAGGCGTGGCGGTACTTACAGGCGTTGGACGGCGGCCATTTTGAGTTGTTTGAAAAACAGTAGTGTAACCATCGCGGCTGTGTGGACTCGCTAGCCCGTTGGCTAACGGGTCGGAACCTTTAATCGACTGTTTAACGTTCGCGTCCCGGTTGCGGCGGTTCCCGGCGGCTTCCCGAATTCAGTACAGTAATAAAGTTGTTAAAATGTTAAGTTTGGTGTCAGTTAGTTTCATTACAGACATACTAACATATGTAATGCATTAATATCTCAACTGCGTATTTATCTTGACACAATATAGAATTTAAAAACCGGCAGTCATTTTGACCGCCCATGGTCGTTCTAGTAGTAGCAGTGAAATCCCGGTCGTTGTAGTGTTAATAAAACCCGAGCCCGCGAAATGGGGAGCGTCTCGAACCGTGAAGACCGTATCGAACGATTCGGAATTCGATCCAGTATCGTCCCACCCCTAGTTAATCTGAGCGGCTTCCGTCTTTAGGTCACACTGCAACAAGTTGATCATGAAATAAATTATATTAATCTGATATGTAGGGTGATATTAAAGTGATATGAAGGGTGATATTAAAGTGATATGAAGGGTGATATTAAAGTGATATGAAGGGTGATATTAAAGTGAGATGAAGGGTGATATTAAAGTGAGATGAAGGGTGATATTAAAGTGAGATGAAGGGTGACATTAAAGTGATATGTAGGGTGATATTAAAGTGATATGAAGGGTGATATTAAAGTGAGATGAAGGGTGATATTAAAGTGATATGAAGGGTGATATTAAAGTGAGATGAAGGGTGACATTAAAGTAAGATGAAGGGTGACAAAGTGATATGAAGGGTGATATTAAAGTGATATGAAGGGTGATATTAAAGTGATATGTAGGGTGATATTAAAGTGAGATGAAGGGTGATATTAAAGTGAGATGAAGGGTGATATTAAAGTGAGATGAAGGGTGATATTACAGTGATATGAAGGGTGATATTACAGTGATATGAAGGGTGATATTAAAGTGATATGTAGGGTGATATTAAAGTGAGATGAAGGGTGATATTAAAGTGATACGAAGGGTGATAGTAAAGTGATATGTAGCGTAATATTAAAGTGAGATGAAGGGTGATATTAAAGTGAGATGAAGGGTGACAAAGTGATATGAAGGGTGATATTAAAGTGATATGAAGGGTGATATTAAAGTGATATGTAGGGTGATATTAAAGTGAGATGAAGGGTGATATTAAAGTGAGATGAAGGGTGATATTACAGTGATATGAAGGGTGATATTACAGTGATATGAAGGGTGATATTAAAGTGATATGTAGGGTGATATTAAAGTGAGATGAAGGGTGATATTAAAGTGATACGAAGGGTGATATTAAAGTGATATGTAGCGTAATATTAAAGTGAGATGAAGGGTGATATTAAAGTGATATGTAGCGTAATATTAAAGTGAGATGAAGGGTGATATTAAAGTGATACGAAGCGTGATATTAAAGTGATACGAAGGGTGATATTAAAGTGAGATGAAGGGTGATATTAAAGTGATATTGAGGGTGATATTAAAGTGATATGTAGGGTGACATTAAAGTGATATGTAGGGTTATATTAAAGTGATATGAAGGGTGATATTAAAGTGATACGAAGCGTGATATTAAAATGATACGAAGGGTGATATTAAAGTGATATGAAGGGTGATATTAAAGTGATATGTAGGGTGATATTAAAGTGATATGTAGGGTGACATTAAAGTGATATGTAGGGTGATATTAAAGTGATATGGAGGGTGATATTAAAGTGATATGTAGGGTGATATTAAAGTGAGATGAAGGGTGATATTAAAGTGATACGGAGGGTGATATTAAAGTGAGATGAAGGGTGATATTAAAGTGATACGAAGGGTGATATTAAAGTGAGATGAAGGGTGATATTAAAGTGAGATGAAGGGTGATATTAAAGTGATATGTAGGGTGATATTAAAGTGATACGGAGGGTGATATTAAAGTGATACGAAGGGTGATATTAAAGTGAGATGAAGGGTGATATTAAAGTGATATGAAGGGTGATATTAAAGTGATATGTAGCGTGATATTAAAGTGATATGAAGGGTGATATTAAAGTGATATGTAGCGTGATATTAAAGTGATATGGAGGGTGATATTAAAGTGATATGTAGGGTGATATTAAAGAGATACGGAGGGTGATATTAAAGTGATACGAAGGGTGATATTAAAGTGAAATGAAGGGTGATATTAAAGTGGTATGAAGGGTGATATTAAAGTGAGATGAAGGGTGATATTAAAGTCATATCAAGGGTGATGTTATATTGAGATGAAGGGTGATATTAAAGTGATACGAAGGGTGATATTAAAGTGAGATGAAGGGTGATAATAAAGTGAGATGAAGGGTGATATTAAAGTGAGATGAAGGGTGATATTAAAGTGATATGGAGGGTGATATTACAGTGATATGTAGGGTGATATTAAAGTGATATGAAGGGTGATATTAAAGTGATATGAAGGTTGATATTAAAGTGAGATGAAGGGTGATATTAAAGTCATATCAAGGGTGATGTTATATTGAGATGAAGGGTGATATTAAAGTGATATGAAGGTTGATATTAAAGTGAGATGAAGGGTGATATTAAAGTGATATGAAGGTTGATATTTAAGTGAGATGAAGGGTGATATTAAAGTGATATGTAGGGTGATATTGAAGTGATATGAAGGGTGATATTAAAGTGAGATGAAGGGTGATATTAAAGTGAGATGAAGGGTGATATTGAAGTGATATCAAGGGTAATATTGAAGTGATATGAAGGTTGATATTAAAGTGAGATGAAGGGTGATATTAAAGTGAGATGAAGGGTGATATTAAAGTGAGATGAAGGTCGATATTAAAGTCATATCAAGGGTGATGTTATATTGAGATGAAGGGTGATATTAAAGTGATATGTAGGGTATTTATTACCAGATTGGTATCCTCACATGAAGACACCGGGCCGGTAAAACCCAGGAAATGTTAGCCCAACAACTAATGAAAAAAAAAAGTTGAATTTACTTGAAGTGCCACCAAGTGGCTCCATGCAGATGTGTCCAATAGTGTTTAATTCGTTGAAAACAGAATTAATCAAGTTTCGTAGAAGCAAGGCTACGTAACGCAACCACTTGACAAGACAATCCAACTTTGCTGTTATGTGAATTGAAGGACCGCCGTGTTGAGGTAAATGTACTCGTCAGCCTGCTGGATGTTATATGTTGTAACAGCCACACACGACAGTGGTGAGTAAATTCAACAACGTGACGAGATATTAACTCAGCTGTCACTCAAACTATGACCTCATCGTTCACATCAGTAGTGAAAATAACAAGCTGGCATCCATTCAGTCCCCCTGAACTCTGCCGTGTCTGAGCATGCGCCGCAGGCTGAGCCGCTACCCGTGGGGGGGGGTGTCAAACTAAAAAGTGGACGCGGAGGGACTCAACAAACGTTTGGCTGGACAGCGCGGGGGGAGGGGAGGGGATGGGAGGGGGATGGTTATGGAGGGGCAAAGGGGCTGCGGCGCGTAGAAAGATTTAAAGGTCGATCATTTACTTTCTTCACTTTATCCACTTTTACACCCCCCCCCACACTTCTCCTTTCCTCTCTCTCTCTCTCTCCCTCTCTCTCTCTCCCCGAGAGAAAGCGGCAGGGCCCGTCCGTAATTGGCCGTTTCGGAGGCACATTGTCCGCGGCTTTTGAGCTCGCAGGTGCACATAGTAAAGCCACCGAGTCCTCGGCAGCTCCCCCGGGCCGCATTGTTCCTGCTCTGCCGCTCCCCCACCGAGCAGAAAATTAGCGCTGCATTGGAGGGCTTCGTCCTCCCCTCTCTCCCCTCTCTCCCCTCTCTGCCTGGCTCAGGCTTAACCCTTTCACCCACCGCGGCCATTCTCATGGAAATGGAAGTAGCCCGCACCGGCTAATCGGCGAGAGAGGGGAGGGGATGGAGACATGAGAGAGAGAGAGAGAGAGAGAGAGAGAGAGAGAGAGAGAGAGAGAGAGAGAGAGAGAGAGAGGAGAGAGAGAGAGAGAGAGAGAGAGAGAGAGAGAGAGAGAGAGATGAGTGCGTCAAGGATGAGGCGGAGTGAAAGAATGAATGAAGGGGGGGGGCCGTGCGTAAACCCCCGTGATATAGGTTGTGTGTCCAACTCTTTTCTCTGTTTCGACATTCATCAGTAATCTCTGTCCGACACGCGGCTGCTTTCCCCAGCAGCTCAGCCCGGAACAGTAAAGAATCAAGCAGGCCGCCGGTACCGGGCCACTACACAACACTCCCTTACCAGAGGACCTGGGTCTGACTAGGGAAACCAGAGGAGCTGGGTCCGACTAGGGAAACCAGAGGAGCTGGGTCCGACTAGGGAAACCAGAGGAGCTGAGTCCGACTAGGGAAACCAGAGGAGCTGGGTCCGACTAGGGAAACCAGAGGAGCTGGGTCCGACTAGGGAAACCAGAGGAGCTGGGTCCGACTAGGGAAACCAGAGGAGCTGAGTCTGACTAGGGAAACCAGAGGAGCTGGGTCCGACTAGGGAAACCAGAGGAGCTGGGTCCGACTAGGGAAACCAGAGGAGCTGAGTCCGACTAGGGAAACCAGAGGAGCTGGGTCCGACTAGGGAAACCAGAGGAGCTGAGTCCGACTAGGGAAACCAGAGGAGCTGGGTCTGACTAGGGAAAGCAGAGGAGCTGAGTCTGACTAGGGAAACCAGAGGAGCTGGGTCCGACTAGGGAAACCAGAGGAGCTGAGTCTGACTAGGGAAACCAGAGGAGCTGGGTCCGACTAGGGAAACCAGAGGAGCTGAGTCTGACTAGGGAAACCAGAGGAGCTGAGTCTGACTAGGGAAACCAGAGGAGCTGGGTCTGACTAGGGAAACCAGAGGAGCTGGGTCCGACTAGGGAAACCAGAGGAGCTGAGTCCGACTAGGGAAACCAGAGGAGCTGAGTCCGACTAGGGAAACCAGAGGAGCTGGGTCCGACTAGGGAAACCAGAGGAGCTGGGTCCGACTAGGGAAACCAGAGGAGCTGGGTCCGACTAGGGAAACCAGAGGAGCTGAGTCCGACTAGGGAAACCAGAGGAGCTGGGTCCGACTAGGGAAACCAGAGGAGCTGGGTCCGACTAGGGAAACCAGAGGAGCTGGGTCCGACTAGGGAAACCAGAGGAGCTGAGTCTGACTAGGGAAACCAGAGGAGCTGGGTCCGACTAGGGAAAGCAGAGGAGCTGAGTCTGACTAGGGAAACCAGAGGAGCTGGGTCCGACTAGGGAAACCAGAGGAGCTGAGTCTGACTAGGGAAACCAGAGGAGCTGGGTCCGACTAGGGAAACCAGAGGAGCTGAGTCTGACTAGGGAAACCAGAGGAGCTGAGTCTGACTAGGGAAACCAGAGGAGCTGGGTCTGACTAGGGAAACCAGAGGAGCTGGGTCCGACTAGGGAAACCAGAGGAGCTGAGTCCGACTAGGGAAACCAGAGGAGCTGAGTCCGACTAGGGAAACCAGAGGAGCTGGGTCCGACTAGGGAAACCAGAGGAGCTGGGTCCGACTAGGGAAACCAGAGGAGCTGGGTCCGACTAGGGAAACCAGAGGAGCTGAGTCTGACTAGGGAAACCAGAGGAGCTGGGTCCGACTAGGGAAACCAGAGGAGCTGGGTCCGACTAGGGAAAGCAGAGGAGCTGAGTCTGACTAGGGAAACCAGAGGAGCTGGGTCCGACTAGGGAAACCAGAGGAGCTGAGTCCGACTAGGGAAACCAGAGGAGCTGGGTCCGACTAGGGAAACCAGAGGAGCTGGGTCCGACTAGGGAAACCAGAGGAGCTGAGTCTGACTAGGGAAACCAGAGGAGCTGAGTCTGACTAGGGAAACCAGAGGAGCTGGGTCTGACTAGGGAAACCAGAGGAGCTGGGTCCGACTAGGGAAACCAGAGGAGCTGAGTCCGACTAGGGAAACCAGAGGAGCTGAGTCCGACTAGGGAAACCAGAGGAGCTGGGTCCGACTAGGGAAACCAGAGGAGCTGGGTCCGACTAGGGAAACCAGAGGAGCTGGGTCCGACTAGGGAAACCAGAGGAGCTGAGTCTGACTAGGGAAACCAGAGGAGCTGGGTCCGACTAGGGAAACCAGAGGAGCTGGGTCCGACTAGGGAAAGCAGAGGAGCTGAGTCTGACTAGGGAAACCAGAGGAGCTGGGTCCGACTAGGGAAACCAGAGGAGCTGAGTCCGACTAGGGAAACCAGAGGAGCTGAGTCTGACTAATGAAAATGCATGAAGCACGGGCGTGGAAAGAACCCGAGCAAGTACATTAAGAACACATCAAGAAACTAATTACACACCCTGAAACCACCGCGGTTTGAACTACCAGAGAAGAAGAAGAAAGAATCACAATAATGGCGAGACCGGAGCTCTGCAGCGCAGGTTGGTGCATGCACATGCGGGGAGGGGAGGGGGAGGGGGTGAGGAGGTCGATGAGGGGCACCGCGGGAGGGTAGGGGGTGGGGGTAAGGTGGAAAGGGGGAGGTGGGGGTGGTGGGGATTTTCTGGTCGAATACATCCCATCTCTTAGCAACGAGCAGTGAGGCTTCAACAAGTGGTTGCCATGGATGTGGGAGCCGGGGCCGAACAAGCGCGCGGGACACACCGGCGGTGACTTTTAAAGTCCTCTGAACAGCTACGCACACACACACACACGCACACACACACACACACGCACGCAAACACACACACGCACACACACACACACACACACGCACACACACACACACGCACGCACACACACACACACACACACACACACACACACACACACACACACACACACACACACAGAGCCTTTGTGCGTGTGAGCGTGTGTGTGTGCGTGTGATCATCCACAAAGTTGTTTTTATCTGGGAGCTGGGCTTTACCTCGCTAACACACTTTCACTCATAAACTCAAATAAAGTCCAAAATGCCCAAGATAGAGATGCCAGTAAGGCGTCCTACCAGCACCCTGACTACCACAGCTACACCTAAATGACTACCACAGCTACACCTACATGACTACCACAGCTACACCTACATGACTACCACAGCTACACCAACATGACTACCACAGCTACACCAACATGACTACCACAGCTACACCAACATGACTACCACAGCTACACCAACATGACTACCACAGCTACACCTACATGACTACCACAGCTACACCAACATGACTACCACAGCTACACCAACATGACTACCACAACTACACCTACATGACTACCACAGCTACACCAACATGACTACCACAGCTACACCAACATGACTACCACAGCTACACCAACATGACTACCACAACTACGCCTACAGGACTACCACAGCTACACTTACATGAATATCACAGCTACACTTACATGACTATCACAGCTACACATGCATGAATATCACAGCTACACTTTAAAGGCTACCACAATTACACTTACATGACTACCACAACTACGCTTACATGACTACCACAACTACACTTACATGACTATCACAGCTACAAATACATGACAACCACAGCTACACTTACATTACAACCACAGCTACACTTACATTACAACCACAGCTACACATACATGACTACCACAGCTACACTTACATGACTACCACAGCTACACTTTCATGACTATCACAGCTACGCTTACATGACAACCACAGCTACACTTACATTACAACCACAGCTACACTTACATTACAACCACAGCTACACATACATGACTATCACAGCTACACTTACATGACTACCACAGCTACACTTTCATGACTACCAGAGCTACACTTACATGAATATCACAGTTACACTTACATGACTATCACAGTTACACTTACATGACAACCACAACTACAGTTAAATGACTATCACAGCTACACTTACATGACAACCACAGCTACACATACATGACTATCACAGCTACACATACATGACTATCACAGCTACACTTACATGACAACCACAGCTACACTTACATGACAACCACAGCTACACTTACATGACTACCACAGCTACACATACATGACTACCACAACTACACTTACAAGACCACCACAGCTACACTTACATGACTATCACAGCTACACTTACATGACAACCACAGCTACACTTACATGACAACCAAAACTACAATTTAAAGACTACCACAACTACGCTTACAGGACTACCACAACTACGCCTACAGGACTACCACAGCTACACTTACATGACTACTACAGCTACACTTATATGACTAACATAGCTACACTAACATGACTACCATAAGTACACTAACATGACTACCACAGCTAAACTTACACGACTACCACACCTAAACTTTCATGACTACGACAACTACACTAACATGACTATCACAGCTACACCTTAAAGACTACCACAGCTACACTTACATGACTACCACAGCTACACTACCATGACTACCACAGCTACACTTATACATGACTACCACAGCTACACCAACATGACTTCCACAGCTACAGTAACATGACTACCACAGCTACACTTTCATGACTACCACAGCTACACCAACATGACTACCACAGCTACACTTAGATGTCTACCACAGCTACACCAACATGACTACCACAGCTACACTTACATGACTACCACAGCTACACTAACATGACTACCACAGCTACACTAACATGACTACCACAGCTACACTTACATGACTACCACAATTACACCAACATGACTACCACAGCTACACTTACATGACTACCACAGCTACACCAACATGACTACCACAGCTACACTAACATGACTACCACAGCTACACTTACATGACTACCACAGCTACACCAACATGACTACCACAGCTACACCTACATGACTACCACAGCTACACCAACATGACTATCACAACTACACCAACATGACTATCACAACTTCACTTACATGACTACCACAGCTTCACTTACATGACTATCAGAGCTACACTTACATGACTACCACAGCTACACTTACATGACAACCACAGCTACACATACATGACTAACACAGCTACGCTTACATGACTACCACAGCTACACTTACATGACTACTACAGCAACACTTTCATGACTATCACAGCTACACTTACATTCTACCACAGATACACTAACATGACTATGAGAGCTACACTTACATGACTACTACAGCAACACTTTCATGACTATCACAGCTACACTTACATTCTACCACAGATACACTAACATGACTACCACAGCTACACTTACATGACTATCAGAGCTACACTTACAGGACTACCACAGCTACACTTACATGACTACAACAGCTACAATTACATGACTACCACAGCTACACTTACATCACTATCACAGCTCCACTTACATTCGACCACAGATACACTAACATGACTATCACAGCTACACTTACATGACTACCACGGCTACACTTTCATGACTATCACAGCTACACTTACATGACTACCACAGCTACACTTACATGACTACCACAGCTACAGTTTCATGACTACCACAGCTACACTAACATGACTACCACAGCTACACTTACATGACTACCACAGCTACACCAACATGACTACCACAGCTACACTCACCTGACTACCACAGCTACACTTTAAAGACTACCAAGGTTACACTTACATGACTACTACAGCTACACTTTCATGACTATCACAGCTACACATACATGACAACCACAGCTGCACTTACATTACAACCACAGCTACACTTACATGACTACCACGGCTACACTTACATGACTACCACAGCTACACTCACCTGACTACCACAGCTACACTTTAAAGACTACCAAGGTTACACTTACATGACTACCACAGCTACACTTACATGACTATCACAGCTACACTTACATGACTACCACAGCTACACTTACATGACTATCAGAGCTACACTTACATGACTACCAGAGCTACACTTACATGACTACCACAGCCACACTTGCATGAATATCACAGTTACACTTACATGACTATCACAGTTACACTTACATGACAACCACAACTACAGTTAAATGACTATCACAGCTACACTTACATGACAACCACAGCTACACATACATGACTATCACAGCTACACTTACATGACAACCACAGCTACACTTACATGACAACCACAGCTACACTTACATGACTACCACAGCTAAACATACATGACTACCACAACTACACTTACAAGACCACCACAGCTACACTTACATCACTATCACAGCTACACTTACATGACTATCACAGCTACACTTACATGACAACCACAGCTACACTTACATGACAACCACAGCTACACTTTAAAGACTACCACGGTTACACTTACATGACTACCACAACTACAATTTAAAGACTACCACAACTACGCTTACAGGACTACCACAACTACGCCTACAGGACTACCACAGCTACACTTACATGACTACTACAGCTACACTTATATGACTAACATAGCTACACTAACCTGACTACCATAAGTACATTAACATGACTACCACAGCTACACTTTAAAGACTACCACAACAACGCTTACAGGACTATCACAGCTAAACTTAAACGACTAACACACCTACACTTTCATGACTACGACAACTACACTAACATGACTATCACAGCTACACCTTAAAGACTACCACAACTACGCTTACACGACTACCAAAACTACAGTAATATGACTACCACAGCTACACTTACATGACTACCACAGCTACACTACCATGACTACCACAGCTACACTTATACATGACTACCACAGCTACACCAACATGACTTCCACAGCTACAGTAACATGACTACCACAGCTACACTTATACATGACTACCACAGCTACACCAACATGACTTCCACAGCTACAGTAACATGACTACCACGGCTACACCAACTTGACTACCACAGCTACACCAACATGAGTACCACAGCTACACTTAGATGTCTACCACAGCTACACCAACATGACTACCACAGCTACACTTACATGACTACCACAGCTACACTAACATGACTACCACAGCTACACTTACATGACTACCACAGCTACACCAACATGACTACCACAGCTACACTTACATGACTACCACAGCTACACCAACATGACTACCACAGCTACACTTACATGACTACCACAGCTACACCAACATGACTACCACAGCTACACTTACATGACTACCACAGCTTCACTTACATGACTATCAGAGCTACACTTACATGACTACCACAGCTAAACTTACATGACAACCACAGCTACACATACATGACTAACACAGCTACGCTTACATGACTACCACAGCTACACTAACATGACTACCACAGCTACACAAACATGACTACCACAGCTACACTTACAAGACTACCACAGCTAAACTTACATGACAACCACAGCTACACTTACATGACTATCATAGCTACACTTACATGACTACCACAGCTACACTTACATGACTACTACAGCAACACTTTCATGACTATCGCAGCTACACTTACATTCTACCACAGATACACTAACATGACTATGAGAGCTACACTTACATGACTACCACAGCTACACTTACATGACTATCAGAGCTACACTTACAGGACTACCACAGCTACACTTACATGACTACAACAGCTACAATTACATGACTACCACAGCTACACTTACATTCGACCACAGATACACTAACATGACTATCACAGCTACACTTACATGACTACCACGGCTACACTTTCATGACTATCACAGCTACACTTACATGACTACCACACCTACACTTACATGACTACCACAGCTACACTTTCATGACTACCACAGCTACACTAACATGACTACCACAGCTACACTTACATGACTACCACAGCTACACCAACATGACTACCACAGCTACACTCACCTGACTACCACAGCTACACTTTAAAGACTACCAAGGTTACACTTACATGACTACTACAGCTACACTTTCATGACTATCACAGCTACACATACATGACAACCACAGCTGCACTTACATTACAACCACAGCTACACTTACATGACTACCACGGCTACACTTACATGACTACCACAGCTACACTCACCTGACTACCAAAGCTACACTTTAAAGACTACCAAGGTTACACTTACATGACTACCACAGCTACACTTACATGACTATCACAGCTACACCAACATGACTACCACAGCTACACTTACATGACTATCAGAGCTACACTTACATGACTACCACAGCTACACTTACATGACTATCAGAGCTACACTTACATGACTACCAGAGCTACACTTACATGACTACCACAGCCAGACTTGCATGACTACCACAGCTAAACTTACATGACAACCACAGCTACACATACATGACTAACACAGCTACGCTTACATGACTACCACAGCTACACTAACATGACTACCACAGCTACACCAACATGACAACCACAGATACACATACATGACTAACACAGCTACGCTTACATGACTACCACAGCTACACTTACATGACTACCACAGATACACTAACATGACTATCACAGCTACACTTACATGACTATCACAGCTACACTTTCATGACTACCACAGCTACACTTACATGACTATCACAGTTACACTTACATGACTATCACAGCTACACTTACCTGACTATCACAGCTACACTTACATGACTACCACAACTACGCTTACATGACTATCACAGCTACACTTACATGACTACCACAACTACACTTACATGACTACCACAGCTACACTTACATGAATATCACAGCTACACTTACATGACTACCACAACTACACTTACACGAATATCACAGCTATACTTACATGACTATCACAGTTACACTTACATGACAACCACAGCAACACTTACATGACAACCACAGCTACACTTACATGACAATAACAGTTACACTTACATGACAACCACAGCTACACATACATGACTACCACAGCTACACTTACATGACAACCACAGCTACACTTACATGACTACCACAGCTACAAATACATGACTACCACAACTACACTTACAAGACCACCACAGCTACACTTACATGACTATCACAGCTACACTTTAAAGACTACCACAACTACGCTTACAGGACTATAACAGCTAAACTTACAAGACTACCACGGTTACACTTACATGACTACCACAACTGCAATTTAAAGACTACCACAACTACGCTTACAGGACTACCACAACTACGCCTACAGGACTACAACAGCTACACTTACATGACTACTACAGCTACACTTGTATGACTAACATAGCTACACTTACATGACTACCATAACTAAACTAACATGACTACCACAGCTACACTTTAAAGACTACCACAACTACGCTTACAGGACTATCACAGCTAAACTTACAAGACTATCACAGCTACACTAACATGACTATGACAGTTACACTTACATGACTACCACAGCTACACTTACATGACTATCCCAGCTACACATACATGACTACTACAGCTACACTTACATGACTATCACAGCTACGCTTACGTGACTACCACAGCTACACTTTCATGACTATCACAGCTACACATACATGACTACCACAGCTACACTTACATTACATCCACAGCTACGCTTACATGACTGCCACAGCTACACTTACATGACTACCACAGCTACACCAACATGACAACCACAGATACACATACATGACTAACACAGCTACGCTTATATGACTGCCACAGCTACACTAACATGACTACCACAGCTACACCAACATGACAACCACAGATACACATACATGACTAACACAGCTACGCTTACATGAATACCACAGCTACAATTCCATGACTACCGCAGATACACTAACATGACTATCACAGCTACACTTACATGACTACCACAGCTACACTTTCATGACTACCAGAGCTACACTTACATGACTATCACAGTTACACTTACATGACTATCAGTTACACTTACATGACTACTACAGCTACACTTATATGACTATCACAGCTACACTTACATGACTACCACAGCTACACTTACATGACTATCACAGCTACACTTACATGACTAACATAGCTACACTAACAGGACTACCATAACTACACTGACATGACTACCACAGCTACACTTTAAAGACTACCACAACTACGCTTACAGGACTATCACAGCTAAACTTACAAAACTATCACAGCTACACTAACATGACTATGACAGTTACACTTACACGACTACCACAGCTACACTTACATGACTATCACAGCTACGCTTACGTGACTACCACAGCTACACTTTCATGACTACCACAACTACGCTTACAGGACTATCACAGCTACACTAACAAGACTATCACAGCTATACTTACATGACTACCACAACTACACTAACATGACTACCACAGCTACACATACATGACTACCACAGCTACACTTACATGACAACCACAGCTACACTTACATGACTACCACAGCTACACATACATGACTACCACAACTACACTTACAAGACCACCACAGCTACACTTACATGACTATCACAGCTACACTTTAAAGACTACCACAACTACGCTTACAAGACTATAACAGCTAAACTTACAAGACTACCACGGTTACACTTACATGACTACCACAACTGCAATTTAAAGACTACCACAACTACGCTTACAGGACTACCACAACTACGCCTACAGGACTACAACAGCTACACTTACATGACTACTACAGCTACACTTATATGACTAACATAGCTACACTAACATGACTACCATAACTACACTAACATGACTACCACAGCTACACTTTAAAGACTACCACAACTACGCTTACAGGACTATCACAGCTAAACTTACAAGACTATCACAGCTACACTAACATGACTATGACAGTTACACTTACATGACTACCACAGCTACACTTACATGACTATCCCAGTTACACATACATGACTACTACAGCTACACTTACATGACTATCACAGCTACGCTTACGTGGCTACCACAGCTACACTTTCATGACTATCACAGCTACACATACATGACTACCACAGCTACACTTATATTACATCCACAGCTACGCTTACATGACAGCCACAGCTACACTTACATGACTACCACAGCTACACCAACATGACAACCACAGATACACATACATGACTAACACAGCTACGCTTATATGACTGCCAGAGCTACACTAACATGACTACCACAGCTACACCAACATGACAACCACAGATACACATACATGACTAACACAGCTACGCTTACATGACTACCACAGCTACACTTACATGACTACCGCAGATACACTAAGATGACTATCAGTTACACTTACATGACTACCACAGCTACACTTTCATGACTACCAGAGCTACACTTACATGACTATCACAGTTACACTTACATGACTATCAGTTACACTTACATGACTACTACAGCTACACTTATATGACTATCACAGCTACACTTACATGACTACCACAGCTACACTTACATGACTATCACAGCTACACTTACATGACTAACATAGCTACACTAAGAGGACTACCATAACTACACTGACATGACTACCACAGCTACACTTTAAAGACTACCACAACTACGCTTACAGGACTATCACAGCTAAACTTACAAAACTATCACAGCTACACTAACATGACTATGACAGTTACACTTACACGACTACCACAGCTACACTTACATGACTATCACAGCTACGCTTACGTGACTACCACAGCTACACTTTCATGACTACCACAACTACGCTTACAGGACTATCACAGCTACACTAACAAGACTATCACAGCTATACTTACATGACTACCACAACTACACTAACATGACTACCACAGCTACACTTACATGACTACCACAGCTACACCTTAAAGACTACCACAACTACGCTTACATGACTACCACAACTACAGTAACATGACTACCATAGCTACACTAACATGACTACCACAGCTACACTTTAAAGACTACCACAACTACGCTTACAGGACTATCACAGCTAAACTTACAAGACTATCACAGGTACACTAACATGACTATGACAGTTACACTTACATGACTACCACAGCTACACTTACATGACTATCACAGCTACGCTTACGTGACTACCACAGCTACACTTTCATGACTATCACAACTACACATACATGACTACCACAGCTACACTTACATTACAACCACAGCTACACTACCATGACAACCACAGCTACACTAACATGACTACCACAGCTACACCAACTTGACTACCACAGCTACACCAACATGACTACCACAGCTACACTTACATGACTACCACAGCTACACCAACATGACTACCACAGCTACACTTACATGACTACCACAGCAACACCAACATGACTACCACAGCTACACTTACATGACTACCACAGCTACAACAACATGACTATCACAGCTACGCTTACGTGACTACCACAGCTACACTTACATGACTACCACAGCTACACTAACATGACTACCACAGCTACACTTATATGACTACCACAGCTACACCAACATGACTACCACAGCTACACTTACATGACTACCACAGCTACACCAACATGACTACCACAGCTACACTTACATGACTACCACAGCTACACTTACATGACTACCACAACTACACTTACACGAATATCACAGCTATACTTACATGACTATCACAGTTACACTTACATGACAACCACAGCAACACTTATATGACTACCACAGCTACACCAACATGACTATCACAGCTACACTTACATGACTACCACAGCTACACTAACATGACTACCACAGCTACACTTATATGACTACCACAGCTACACCAACATGACTATCACAGCTACACTTACATGACTACCACAACTACACTTACATGACTACCACAGCTACACTTACATGAATATCACAGCTACACTTACATGACTACCACAACTACACTTACACGAATATCACAGCTATACTTACATGACTATCACAGTTACACTTACATGACAACCACAGCAACACTTACATGACAACCACAGCTACACTTACATGACAATAACAGTTACACTTACATGACAACCACAGCTACACATACATGACTACCACAGCTACACTTACATGACAACCACAGCTACACTTACATGACTACCACAGCTACAAATACATGACTACCACAACTACACTTACAAGACCACCACAGCTACACTTACATGACTATCACAGCTACACTTTAAAGACTACCACAACTACGCTTACAGGACTATAACAGCTAAACTTACAAGACTACCACGGTTACACTTACATGACTACCACAACTGCAATTTAAAGACTACCACAACTACGCTTACAGGACTACCACAACTACGCCTACAGGACTACAACAGCTACACTTACATGACTACTACAGCTACACTTGTATGACTAACATAGCTACACTTACATGACTACCATAACTAAACTAACATGACTACCACAGCTACACTTTAAAGACTACCACAACTACGCTTACAGGACTATCACAGCTAAACTTACAAGACTATCACAGCTACACTAACATGACTATGACAGTTACACTTACATGACTACCACAGCTACACTTACATGACTATCCCAGCTACACATACATGACTACTACAGCTACACTTACATGACTATCACAGCTACGCTTACGTGACTACCACAGCTACACTTTCATGACTATCACAGCTACACATACATGACTACCACAGCTACACTTACATTACATCCACAGCTACGCTTACATGACTGCCACAGCTACACTTACATGACTACCACAGCTACACCAACATGACAACCACAGATACACATACATGACTAACACAGCTACGCTTATATGACTGCCACAGCTACACTAACATGACTACCACAGCTACACCAACATGACAACCACAGATACACATACATGACTAACACAGCTACGCTTACATGAATACCACAGCTACAATTCCATGACTACCGCAGATACACTAACATGACTATCACAGCTACACTTACATGACTACCACAGCTACACTTTCATGACTACCAGAGCTACACTTACATGACTATCACAGTTACACTTACATGACTATCAGTTACACTTACATGACTACTACAGCTACACTTATATGACTATCACAGCTACACTTACATGACTACCACAGCTACACTTACATGACTATCACAGCTACACTTACATGACTAACATAGCTACACTAACAGGACTACCATAACTACACTGACATGACTACCACAGCTACACTTTAAAGACTACCACAACTACGCTTACAGGACTATCACAGCTAAACTTACAAAACTATCACAGCTACACTAACATGACTATGACAGTTACACTTACACGACTACCACAGCTACACTTACATGACTATCACAGCTACGCTTACGTGACTACCACAGCTACACTTTCATGACTACCACAACTACGCTTACAGGACTATCACAGCTACACTAACAAGACTATCACAGCTATACTTACATGACTACCACAACTACACTAACATGACTACCACAGCTACACATACATGACTACCACAGCTACACTTACATGACAACCACAGCTACACTTACATGACTACCACAGCTACACATACATGACTACCACAACTACACTTACAAGACCACCACAGCTACACTTACATGACTATCACAGCTACACTTTAAAGACTACCACAACTACGCTTACAAGACTATAACAGCTAAACTTACAAGACTACCACGGTTACACTTACATGACTACCACAACTGCAATTTAAAGACTACCACAACTACGCTTACAGGACTACCACAACTACGCCTACAGGACTACAACAGCTACACTTACATGACTACTACAGCTACACTTATATGACTAACATAGCTACACTAACATGACTACCATAACTACACTAACATGACTACCACAGCTACACTTTAAAGACTACCACAACTACGCTTACAGGACTATCACAGCTAAACTTACAAGACTATCACAGCTACACTAACATGACTATGACAGTTACACTTACATGACTACCACAGCTACACTTACATGACTATCCCAGTTACACATACATGACTACTACAGCTACACTTACATGACTATCACAGCTACGCTTACGTGGCTACCACAGCTACACTTTCATGACTATCACAGCTACACATACATGACTACCACAGCTACACTTATATTACATCCACAGCTACGCTTACATGACAGCCACAGCTACACTTACATGACTACCACAGCTACACCAACATGACAACCACAGATACACATACATGACTAACACAGCTACGCTTATATGACTGCCAGAGCTACACTAACATGACTACCACAGCTACACCAACATGACAACCACAGATACACATACATGACTAACACAGCTACGCTTACATGACTACCACAGCTACACTTACATGACTACCGCAGATACACTAAGATGACTATCAGTTACACTTACATGACTACCACAGCTACACTTTCATGACTACCAGAGCTACACTTACATGACTATCACAGTTACACTTACATGACTATCAGTTACACTTACATGACTACTACAGCTACACTTATATGACTATCACAGCTACACTTACATGACTACCACAGCTACACTTACATGACTATCACAGCTACACTTACATGACTAACATAGCTACACTAAGAGGACTACCATAACTACACTGACATGACTACCACAGCTACACTTTAAAGACTACCACAACTACGCTTACAGGACTATCACAGCTAAACTTACAAAACTATCACAGCTACACTAACATGACTATGACAGTTACACTTACACGACTACCACAGCTACACTTACATGACTATCACAGCTACGCTTACGTGACTACCACAGCTACACTTTCATGACTACCACAACTACGCTTACAGGACTATCACAGCTACACTAACAAGACTATCACAGCTATACTTACATGACTACCACAACTACACTAACATGACTACCACAGCTACACTTACATGACTACCACAGCTACACCTTAAAGACTACCACAACTACGCTTACATGACTACCACAACTACAGTAACATGACTACCATAGCTACACTAACATGACTACCACAGCTACACTTTAAAGACTACCACAACTACGCTTACAGGACTATCACAGCTAAACTTACAAGACTATCACAGGTACACTAACATGACTATGACAGTTACACTTACATGACTACCACAGCTACACTTACATGACTATCACAGCTACGCTTACGTGACTACCACAGCTACACTTTCATGACTATCACAACTACACATACATGACTACCACAGCTACACTTACATTACAACCACAGCTACACTACCATGACAACCACAGCTACACTAACATGACTACCACAGCTACACCAACTTGACTACCACAGCTACACCAACATGACTACCACAGCTACACTTACATGACTACCACAGCTACACCAACATGACTACCACAGCTACACTTACATGACTACCACAGCAACACCAACATGACTACCACAGCTACACTTACATGACTACCACAGCTACAACAACATGACTATCACAGCTACGCTTACGTGACTACCACAGCTACACTTACATGACTACCACAGCTACACTAACATGACTACCACAGCTACACTTATATGACTACCACAGCTACACCAACATGACTACCACAGCTACACTTACATGACTACCACAGCTACACCAACATGACTACCACAGCTACACTTACATGACTACCACAGCTACACTAACATGACTATGACAGTTACACTTACACGACTACCACAGCTACACTTACATGACTATCACAGCTACGCTTACGTGACTACCACAGCTACACTTTCATGACTACCACAACTACGCTTACAGGACTATCACAGCTACACTAACAAGACTATCACAGCTATACTTACATGACTACCACAACTACACTAACATGACTACCACAGCTACACTTACATGACTACCACAGCTACACCTTAAAGACTACCACAACTACGCTTACATGACTACCACAACTACAGTAACATGACTACCATAGCTACACTAACATGACTACCACAGCTACACTTTAAAGACTACCACAACTACGCTTACAGGACTATCACAGCTAAACTTAAAGACTATCACAGGTACACTAACATGACTATGACAGTTACACTTACATGACTACCACAGCTACACTTACATGACTATCACAGCTACGCTTACGTGACTACCACAGCTACACTTTCATGACTATCACAACTACACATACATGACTACCACAGCTACACTTACATTACAACCACAGCTACACTACCATGACAACCACAGCTACACTAACATGACTACCACAGCTACACCAACTTGACTACCACAGCTACACCAACATGACTACCACAGCTACACTTACATGACTACCACAGCTACACCAACATGACTACCACAGCTACACTTACATGACTACCACAGCAATACCAACATGACTACCACAGCTACACTTACATGACTACCACAGCTACAACAACATGACTATCACAGCTACGCTTACGTGACTACCACAGCTACACTTACATGACTACCACAGCTACACTAACATGACTACCACAGCTACACTTATATGACTACCACAGCTACACCAACATGACTACCACAGCTACACTTACATGACTACCACAGCTACACCAACATGACTACCACAGCTACACTTACATGACTACCACAGCTACACCAACATGATTACCACAATTACACTTACATGACTATCACAGCTACACTTACATGACTACCACAGCTACATTTACATGACTACCACAGCTACACTTACATGACTATCACAGTTAAACTTACATGACTATCACAGTTACACTTACATGACTATCACAGCTACACTTACCTGACTATCACAGCTACACTTACATGACTACCACAGCTACACTTACATGACTATCACAGCTACACTTACATGACTACCAGAGCTACACTTACATGACTATCACAGTTACACTTACATGACTATCAGTTACACTTACATGACTACTACAGCTACACTTATATGACTATCACAGCTACACTTACATGACTACCACAGCTACACTTACATGACTATCACAGCTACACTTACATGACTAACATAGCTACACTAACAGGACTACCATAACTACCATAATATGACTATCACAGCTACACTGACATGACTACCACAGCTACACATACATGACTACCACAACTACACTTACAAGACCACCACAGCTACACTTACATGACTATCACAGCTACACTTTAAAGACTACCACAACTACGCTTACAGGACTATCACAGCTAAACTTACAAGACTATCACAGCTACACTTACATGACAACCACAGATACACTTTAAAGACTACCACAGCTACGCTTACATGACGACCACAGCTACACTAACATGACTACCACAGCTACACTTACATGACTACCACAGCTACAACAACATGACTACCACAGCTACACTTACATGACTACCACAGCTACACCAACATGACTACCACAGCTACACTTACATGACTACCACAGCTCCACTTACATGACTACCACAGCTACAATTACATGACTACCACAGCCACACTTACATGACTACCACAGCTAAACTTACATGACAACCACAGCTACACATACATGACTATCATAGCTACACTTACATGACTACCACAGCTACACTTACATGACTACTACAGCAACACTTTCATGACTATCACAGCTACACTTACATTCTTCCACAGATACACTTACATGACTATCAGAGCTACAATTACAGGACTACCACAGCTACACTTACATGACTACAACAGCTACACTTACATGACTACCACAGCTACACTTACATCACTATCACAGCTCCACTTCCATTCGAACACAGATACACTAACATGACTATCACAGCTACATTTACATGACTACCACGGCTATGCTTACATGACTACTACAGCTACACTTTCATGACTATCACAACTACACATACATGACAACCACAGCTACACTTACATTACAACCACAGCTACACTTACATGACTACCACAGCTATACTTACATGACTACCACAGCTACACTCACCTGACTACCACAACTACACTTTAAAGACTACTACAACTACGCTTACAGGACTACCACAGCTACACTTACATGACTACCACAGCTACATTTACATGACTACCACAGCTACACTTACATGACTATCACAGTTACACTTTCATGACTATCACAGTTACACTTACATGGCTATCACAGCTACACTTACCTGACTATCACAGCTATACTTACATGACTACCACAGCTACACTTACATGACTATAACAGCTACACTTACATGAATATCACAGCTACACTTCCATTCGAACACAGATACACTAACATGACTATCACAGCTACATTTACATGACTACCACGGCTATGCTTACATGACTACTACAGCTACACTTTCATGACTATCACAACTACACACACATGACAACCACAGCTACACTTACATTACAACCACAGCTACACTTACATGACTACCACAGCTATACTTACATGACTACCACAGCTACACTCACCTGACTACCACAACTACACTTTAAAGACTACTACAACTACGCTTACAGGACTACCACAGCTACACTTACATGACTACCACAGCTATATTTACATGACTACCACAGCTACACTTACATGACTATCACAGTTACACTTTCATGACTATCACAGTTACACTTACATGGCTATCACAGCTACACTTACCTGACTATCACAGCTATACTTACATGACTACCACAGCTACACTTACATGACTATAACAGCTAAACTTACATGAATATCACAGCTACACTTACATGAATATCACAGCTACACTTCCATTCGAACACAGATACACTAACATGACTATCACAGCTACATTTACATGACTACCACGGCTATGCTTACATGACTACTACAGCTACACTTTCATGACTATCACAACTACACTTACATGACTATCAGAGCTACACTTACACGACTACCACAGCTTCACTTACATGACTACCACAGCTTCACTTACATGACTACCACAGCTACACTTACATGACTACCACAGCTACACTTACATGACTATCAGAGCTACACTTACATGAATACCACAGCTACACTTATATGACTACCACAGCCACACTTACATGACTACCACAGCTAAACTTACATGACAACCACAGCTACACATACATGACTAACACAGCTACGCTTACATGACTACCACAGCTACACTAACATGACTACCACAGCTACACCAACATGACTACCACAGCTACACTTACATGACTACCACAGATACACTTACATGACTATCACAGTTACACTTACATGACTATCAGTTACACTTACATGACTACTACAGCTACACTTATATGACTATCACAGCTACACTTACATGACTACCACAGCTACACTTACATGACTATCACAGCTACACTTACATGACTAACATAGCTACACTAACAGGACTACCATAACTACACTGACATGACTACCACAGCTACACTTTAAAGACTACCACAACTACGCTTACAGGACTATCACAGCTAAACTTACAAAACTATCACAGCTACACTAACATGACTATGACAGTTACACTTACACGACTACCACAGCTACACTTACATGACTATCACAGCTACGCTTACGTGACTACCACAGCTACACTTTCATGACTACCACAACTACGCTTACAGGACTATCACAGCTACACTAACAAGACTATCACAGCTATACTTACATGACTACCACAACTACACTAACATGACTACCACAGCTACACATACATGACTACCACAGCTACACTTACATGACAACCACAGCTACACTTACATGACTACCACAGCTACACATACATGACTACCACAACTACACTTACAAGACCACCACAGCTACACTTACATGACTATCACAGCTACACTTTAAAGACTACCACAACTACGCTTACAAGACTATAACAGCTAAACTTACAAGACTACCACGGTTACACTTACATGACTACCACAACTGCAATTTAAAGACTACCACAACTACGCTTACAGGACTACCACAACTACGCCTACAGGACTACAACAGCTACACTTACATGACTACTACAGCTACACTTATATGACTAACATAGCTACACTAACATGACTACCATAACTACACTAACATGACTACCACAGCTACACTTTAAAGACTACCACAACTACGCTTACAGGACTATCACAGCTAAACTTACAAGACTATCACAGCTACACTAACATGACTATGACAGTTACACTTACATGACTACCACAGCTACACTTACATGACTATCCCAGTTACACATACATGACTACTACAGCTACACTTACATGACTATCACAGCTACGCTTACGTGGCTACCACAGCTACACTTTCATGACTATCACAGCTACACATACATGACTACCACAGCTACACTTATATTACATCCACAGCTACGCTTACATGACAGCCACAGCTACACTTACATGACTACCACAGCTACACCAACATGACAACCACAGATACACATACATGACTAACACAGCTACGCTTATATGACTGCCAGAGCTACACTAACATGACTACCACAGCTACACCAACATGACAACCACAGATACACATACATGACTAACACAGCTACGCTTACATGACTACCACAGCTACACTTACATGACTACCGCAGATACACTAAGATGACTATCAGTTACACTTACATGACTACCACAGCTACACTTTCATGACTACCAGAGCTACACTTACATGACTATCACAGTTACACTTACATGACTATCAGTTACACTTACATGACTACTACAGCTACACTTATATGACTATCACAGCTACACTTACATGACTACCACAGCTACACTTACATGACTATCACAGCTACACTTACATGACTAACATAGCTACACTAAGAGGACTACCATAACTACACTGACATGACTACCACAGCTACACTTTAAAGACTACCACAACTACGCTTACAGGACTATCACAGCTAAACTTACAAAACTATCACAGCTACACTAACATGACTATGACAGTTACACTTACACGACTACCACAGCTACACTTACATGACTATCACAGCTACGCTTACGTGACTACCACAGCTACACTTTCATGACTACCACAACTACGCTTACAGGACTATCACAGCTACACTAACAAGACTATCACAGCTATACTTACATGACTACCACAACTACACTAACATGACTACCACAGCTACACTTACATGACTACCACAGCTACACCTTAAAGACTACCACAACTACGCTTACATGACTACCACAACTACAGTAACATGACTACCATAGCTACACTAACATGACTACCACAGCTACACTTTAAAGACTACCACAACTACGCTTACAGGACTATCACAGCTAAACTTACAAGACTATCACAGTTACACTTACATGACTATCAGTTACACTTACATGACTACTACAGCTACACTTATATGACTATCACAGCTACGCTTACATGACTACCACAGCTACACTTACATGACTATCACAGCTACACTTACATGACTAACATAGCTACACTAAGAGGACTACCATAACTACACTGACATGACTACCACAGCTACACTTTAAAGACTACCACAACTACGCTTACAGGACTATCACAGCTAAACTTACAAAACTATCACAGCTACACTAACATGACTATGACAGTTACACTTACACGACTACCACAGCTACACTTACATGACTATCACAGCTACGCTTACGTGACTACCACAGCTACACTTTCATGACTACCACAACTACGCTTACAGGACTATCACAGCTACACTAACAAGACTATCACAGCTATACTTACATGACTACCACAACTACACTAACATGACTACCACAGCTACACTTACATGACTACCACAGCTACACCTTAAAGACTACCACAACTACGCTTACATGACTACCACAACTACAGTAACATGACTACCATAGCTACACTAACATGACTACCACAGCTACACTTTAAAGACTACCACAACTACGCTTACAGGACTATCACAGCTAAACTTACAAGACTATCACAGGTACACTAACATGACTATCACAGCTACACTTACATGACTAACATAGCTACACTAAGAGGACTACCATAACTACACTGACATGACTACCACAGCTACACTTTAAAGACTACCACAACTACGCTTACAGGACTATCACAGCTAAACTTACAAAACTATCACAGCTACACTAACATGACTATGACAGTTACACTTACACGACTACCACAGCTACACTTACATGACTATCACAGCTACGCTTACGTGACTACCACAGCTACACTTTCATGACTACCACAACTACGCTTACAGGACTATCACAGCTACACTAACAAGACTATCACAGCTATACTTACATGACTACCACAACTACACTAACATGACTACCACAGCTACACTTACATGACTACCACAGCTACACCTTAAAGACTACCACAACTACGCTTACATGACTACCACAACTACAGTAACATGACTACCATAGCTACACTAACATGACTACCACAGCTACACTTTAAAGACTACCACAACTACGCTTACAGGACTATCACAGCTAAACTTACAAGACTATCACAGGTACACTAACATGACTATGACAGTTACACTTACATGACTACCACAGCTACACTTACATGACTATCACAGCTACGCTTACGTGACTACCACAGCTACACTTTCATGACTATCACAACTACACATACATGACTACCACAGCTACACTTACATTACAACCACAGCTACACTACCATGACAACCACAGCTACACTAACATGACTACCACAGCTACACCAACTTGACTACCACAGCTACACCAACATGACTACCACAGCTACACTTACATGACTACCACAGCTACACCAACATGACTACCACAGCTACACTTACATGACTACCACAGCAACACCAACATGACTACCACAGCTACACTTACATGACTACCACAGCTACAACAACATGACTATCACAGCTACGCTTACGTGACTACCACAGCTACACTTACATGACTACCACAGCTACACTAACATGACTACCACAGCTACACTTATATGACTACCACAGCTACACCAACATGACTACCACAGCTACACTTACATGACTACCACAGCTACACCAACATGACTACCACAGCTACACTTACATGACTACCACAGCAACACTAACATGACTATGACAGTTACACTTACACGACTACCACAGCTACACTTACATGACTATCACAGCTACGCTTACGTGACTACCACAGCTACACTTTCATGACTACCACAACTACGCTTACAGGACTATCACAGCTACACTAACAAGACTATCACAGCTATACTTACATGACTACCACAACTACACTAACATGACTACCACAGCTACACTTACATGACTACCACAGCTACACCTTAAAGACTACCACAACTACGCTTACATGACTACCACAACTACAGTAACATGACTACCATAGCTACACTAACATGACTACCACAGCTACACTTTAAAGACTACCACAACTACGCTTACAGGACTATCACAGCTAAACTTAAAGACTATCACAGGTACACTAACATGACTATGACAGTTACACTTACATGACTACCACAGCTACACTTACATGACTATCACAGCTACGCTTACGTGACTACCACAGCTACACTTTCATGACTATCACAACTACACATACATGACTACCACAGCTACACTTACATTACAACCACAGCTACACTACCATGACAACCACAGCTACACTAACATGACTACCACAGCTACACCAACTTGACTACCACAGCTACACCAACATGACTACCACAGCTACACTTACATGACTACCACAGCTACACCAACATGACTACCACAGCTACACTTACATGACTACCACAGCAATACCAACATGACTACCACAGCTACACTTACATGACTACCACAGCTACAACAACATGACTATCACAGCTACGCTTACGTGACTACCACAGCTACACTTACATGACTACCACAGCTACACTAACATGACTACCACAGCTACACTTATATGACTACCACAGCTACACCAACATGACTACCACAGCTACACTTACATGACTACCACAGCTACACCAACATGACTACCACAGCTACACTTACATGACTACCACAGCTACACCAACATGATTACCACAATTACACTTACATGACTATCACAGCTACACTTACATGACTACCACAGCTACATTTACATGACTACCACAGCTACACTTACATGACTATCACAGTTAAACTTACATGACTATCACAGTTACACTTACATGACTATCACAGCTACACTTACCTGACTATCACAGCTACACTTACATGACTACCACAGCTACACTTACATGACTATCACAGCTACACTTACATGACTACCAGAGCTACACTTACATGACTATCACAGTTACACTTACATGACTATCAGTTACACTTACATGACTACTACAGCTACACTTATATGACTATCACAGCTACACTTACATGACTACCACAGCTACACTTACATGACTATCACAGCTACACTTACATGACTAACATAGCTACACTAACAGGACTACCATAACTACCATAATATGACTATCACAGCTACACTGACATGACTACCACAGCTACACATACATGACTACCACAACTACACTTACAAGACCACCACAGCTACACTTACATGACTATCACAGCTACACTTTAAAGACTACCACAACTACGCTTACAGGACTATCACAGCTAAACTTACAAGACTATCACAGCTACACTTACATGACAACCACAGATACACTTTAAAGACTACCACAGCTACGCTTACATGACGACCACAGCTACACTAACATGACTACCACAGCTACACTTACATGACTACCACAGCTACAACAACATGACTACCACAGCTACACTTACATGACTACCACAGCTACACCAACATGACTACCACAGCTACACTTACATGACTACCACAGCTCCACTTACATGACTACCACAGCTACAATTACATGACTACCACAGCCACACTTACATGACTACCACAGCTAAACTTACATGACAACCACAGCTACACATACATGACTATCATAGCTACACTTACATGACTACCACAGCTACACTTACATGACTACTACAGCAACACTTTCATGACTATCACAGCTACACTTACATTCTTCCACAGATACACTTACATGACTATCAGAGCTACAATTACAGGACTACCACAGCTACACTTACATGACTACAACAGCTACACTTACATGACTACCACAGCTACACTTACATCACTATCACAGCTCCACTTCCATTCGAACACAGATACACTAACATGACTATCACAGCTACATTTACATGACTACCACGGCTATGCTTACATGACTACTACAGCTACACTTTCATGACTATCACAACTACACATACATGACAACCACAGCTACACTTACATTACAACCACAGCTACACTTACATGACTACCACAGCTATACTTACATGACTACCACAGCTACACTCACCTGACTACCACAACTACACTTTAAAGACTACTACAACTACGCTTACAGGACTACCACAGCTACACTTACATGACTACCACAGCTACATTTACATGACTACCACAGCTACACTTACATGACTATCACAGTTACACTTTCATGACTATCACAGTTACACTTACATGGCTATCACAGCTACACTTACCTGACTATCACAGCTATACTTACATGACTACCACAGCTACACTTACATGACTATAACAGCTACACTTACATGAATATCACAGCTACACTTCCATTCGAACACAGATACACTAACATGACTATCACAGCTACATTTACATGACTACCACGGCTATGCTTACATGACTACTACAGCTACACTTTCATGACTATCACAACTACACACACATGACAACCACAGCTACACTTACATTACAACCACAGCTACACTTACATGACTACCACAGCTATACTTACATGACTACCACAGCTACACTCACCTGACTACCACAACTACACTTTAAAGACTACTACAACTACGCTTACAGGACTACCACAGCTACACTTACATGACTACCACAGCTATATTTACATGACTACCACAGCTACACTTACATGACTATCACAGTTACACTTTCATGACTATCACAGTTACACTTACATGGCTATCACAGCTACACTTACCTGACTATCACAGCTATACTTACATGACTACCACAGCTACACTTACATGACTATAACAGCTACACTTACATGAATATCACAGCTACACTTACATGAATATCACAGCTACACTTCCATTCGAACACAGATACACTAACATGACTATCACAGCTACATTTACATGACTACCACGGCTATGCTTACATGACTACTACAGCTACACTTTCATGACTATCACAACTACACTTACATGACTATCAGAGCTACACTTACACGACTACCACAGCTTCACTTACATGACTACCACAGCTTCACTTACATGACTACCACAGCTACACTTACATGACTACCACAGCTACACTTACATGACTATCAGAGCTACACTTACATGAATACCACAGCTACACTTATATGACTACCACAGCCACACTTACATGACTACCACAGCTAAACTTACATGACAACCACAGCTACACATACATGACTAACACAGCTACGCTTACATGACTACCACAGCTACACTAACATGACTACCACAGCTACACCAACATGACTACCACAGCTACACTTACATGACTACCACAGATACACTTACATGACTATCACAGTTACACTTACATGACTATCAGTTACACTTACATGACTACTACAGCTACACTTATATGACTATCACAGCTACACTTACATGACTACCACAGCTACACTTACATGACTATCACAGCTACACTTACATGACTAACATAGCTACACTAACAGGACTACCATAACTACACTGACATGACTACCACAGCTACACTTTAAAGACTACCACAACTACGCTTACAGGACTATCACAGCTAAACTTACAAAACTATCACAGCTACACTAACATGACTATGACAGTTACACTTACACGACTACCACAGCTACACTTACATGACTATCACAGCTACGCTTACGTGACTACCACAGCTACACTTTCATGACTACCACAACTACGCTTACAGGACTATCACAGCTACACTAACAAGACTATCACAGCTATACTTACATGACTACCACAACTACACTAACATGACTACCACAGCTACACATACATGACTACCACAGCTACACTTACATGACAACCACAGCTACACTTACATGACTACCACAGCTACACATACATGACTACCACAACTACACTTACAAGACCACCACAGCTACACTTACATGACTATCACAGCTACACTTTAAAGACTACCACAACTACGCTTACAAGACTATAACAGCTAAACTTACAAGACTACCACGGTTACACTTACATGACTACCACAACTGCAATTTAAAGACTACCACAACTACGCTTACAGGACTACCACAACTACGCCTACAGGACTACAACAGCTACACTTACATGACTACTACAGCTACACTTATATGACTAACATAGCTACACTAACATGACTACCATAACTACACTAATATGACTACCACAGCTACACTTTAAAGACTACCACAACTACGCTTACAGGACTATCACAGCTAAACTTACAAGACTATCACAGCTACACTAACATGACTATGACAGTTACACTTACATGACTACCACAGCTACACTTACATGACTATCCCAGTTACACATACATGACTACTACAGCTACACTTACATGACTATCACAGCTACGCTTACGTGGCTACCACAGCTACACTTTCATGACTATCACAGCTACACATACATGACTACCACAGCTACACTTATATTACATCCACAGCTACGCTTACATGACAGCCACAGCTACACTTACATGACTACCACAGCTACACCAACATGACAACCACAGATACACATACATGACTAACACAGCTACGCTTATATGACTGCCAGAGCTACACTAACATGACTACCACAGCTACACCAACATGACAACCACAGATACACATACATGACTAACACAGCTACGCTTACATGACTACCACAGCTACACTTACATGACTACCGCAGATACACTAAGATGACTATCAGTTACACTTACATGACTACCACAGCTACACTTTCATGACTACCAGAGCTACACTTACATGACTATCACAGTTACACTTACATGACTATCAGTTACACTTACATGACTACTACAGCTACACTTATATGACTATCACAGCTACACTTACATGACTACCACAGCTACACTTACATGACTATCACAGCTACACTTACATGACTAACATAGCTACACTAAGAGGACTACCATAACTACACTGACATGACTACCACAGCTACACTTTAAAGACTACCACAACTACGCTTACAGGACTATCACAGCTAAACTTACAAAACTATCACAGCTACACTAACATGACTATGACAGTTACACTTACACGACTACCACAGCTACACTTACATGACTATCACAGCTACGCTTACGTGACTACCACAGCTACACTTTCATGACTACCACAACTACGCTTACAGGACTATCACAGCTACACTAACAAGACTATCACAGCTATACTTACATGACTACCACAACTACACTAACATGACTACCACAGCTACACTTACATGACTACCACAGCTACACCTTAAAGACTACCACAACTACAGTAACATGACTACCATAGCTACACTAACATGACTACCACAGCTACACTTTAAAGACTACCACAACTACGCTTACAGGACTATCACAGCTAAACTTACAAGACTATCACAGGTACACTAACATGACTATGACAGTTACACTTACATGACTACCACAGCTACACTTACATGACTATCACAGCTACGCTTACGTGACTACCACAGCTACACTTTCATGACTATCACAACTACACATACATGACTACCACAGCTACACTTACATTACAACCACAGCTACACTACCATGACAACCACAGCTACACTAACATGACTACCACAGCTACACCAACTTGACTACCACAGCTACACCAACATGACTACCACAGCTACACTTACATGACTACCACAGCTACACCAACATGACTACCACAGCTACACTTACATGACTACCACAGCAACACCAACATGACTACCACAGCTACACTTACATGACTACCACAGCTACAACAACATGACTATCACAGCTACGCTTACGTGACTACCACAGCTACACTTACATGACTACCACAGCTACACTAACATGACTACCACAGCTACACTTATATGACTACCACAGCTACACCAACATGACTACCACAGCTACACTTACATGACTACCACAGCTACACCAACATGACTACCACAGCTACACTTACATGACTACCACAGCTACACCAACATGATTACCACAATTACACTTACATGACTATCACAGCTACACTTACATGACTACCACAGCTACATTTACATGACTACCACAGCTACACTTACATGACTATCACAGTTAAACTTACATGACTATCACAGTTACACTTACATGACTATCACAGCTACACTTACCTGACTATCACAGCTACACTTACATGACTACCACAGCTACACTTACATGACTATCACAGCTACACTTACATGACTACCAGAGCTACACTTACATGACTATCACAGTTACACTTACATGACTATCAGTTACACTTACATGACTACTACAGCTACACTTATATGACTATCACAGCTACACTTACATGACTACCACAGCTACACTTACATGACTATCACAGCTACACTTACATGACTAACATAGCTACACTAACAGGACTACCATAACTACCATAATATGACTATCACAGCTACACTGACATGACTACCACAGCTACACATACATGACTACCACAACTACACTTACAAGACCACCACAGCTACACTTACATGACTATCACAGCTACACTTTAAAGACTACCACAACTACGCTTACAGGACTATCACAGCTAAACTTACAAGACTATCACAGCTACACTTACATGACAACCACAGATACACTTTAAAGACTACCACAGCTACGCTTACATGACGACCACAGCTACACTAACATGACTACCACAGCTACACTTACATGACTACCACAGCTACAACAACATGACTACCACAGCTACACTTACATGACTACCACAGCTACACCAACATGACTACCACAGCTACACTTACATGACTACCACAGCTCCACTTACATGACTACCACAGCTACAATTACATGACTACCACAGCCACACTTACATGACTACCACAGCTAAACTTACATGACAACCACAGCTACACATACATGACTATCATAGCTACACTTACATGACTACCACAGCTACACTTACATGACTACTACAGCAACACTTTCATGACTATCACAGCTACACTTACATTCTTCCACAGATACACTTACATGACTATCAGAGCTACAATTACAGGACTACCACAGCTACACTTACATGACTACAACAGCTACACTTACATGACTACCACAGCTACACTTACATCACTATCACAGCTCCACTTCCATTCGAACACAGATACACTAACATGACTATCACAGCTACATTTACATGACTACCACGGCTATGCTTACATGACTACTACAGCTACACTTTCATGACTATCACAACTACACATACATGACAACCACAGCTACACTTACATTACAACCACAGCTACACTTACATGACTACCACAGCTATACTTACATGACTACCACAGCTACACTCACCTGACTACCACAACTACACTTTAAAGACTACTACAACTACGCTTACAGGACTACCACAGCTACACTTACATGACTACCACAGCTACATTTACATGACTACCACAGCTACACTTACATGACTATCACAGTTACACTTTCATGACTATCACAGTTACACTTACATGGCTATCACAGCTACACTTACCTGACTATCACAGCTATACTTACATGACTACCACAGCTACACTTACATGACTATAACAGCTACACTTACATGAATATCACAGCTACACTTCCATTCGAACACAGATACACTAACATGACTATCACAGCTACATTTACATGACTACCACGGCTATGCTTACATGACTACTACAGCTACACTTTCATGACTATCACAACTACACACACATGACAACCACAGCTACACTTACATTACAACCACAGCTACACTTACATGACTACCACAGCTATACTTACATGACTACCACAGCTACACTCACCTGACTACCACAACTACACTTTAAAGACTACTACAACTACGCTTACAGGACTACCACAGCTACACTTACATGACTACCACAGCTATATTTACATGACTACCACAGCTACACTTACATGACTATCACAGTTACACTTTCATGACTATCACAGTTACACTTACATGGCTATCACAGCTACACTTACCTGACTATCACAGCTATACTTACATGACTACCACAGCTACACTTACATGACTATAACAGCTACACTTACATGAATATCACAGCTACACTTACATGAATATCACAGCTACACTTCCATTCGAACACAGATACACTAACATGACTATCACAGCTACATTTACATGACTACCACGGCTATGCTTACATGACTACTACAGCTACACTTTCATGACTATCACAACTACACTTACATGACTATCAGAGCTACACTTACACGACTACCACAGCTTCACTTACATGACTACCACAGCTTCACTTACATGACTACCACAGCTACACTTACATGACTACCACAGCTACACTTACATGACTATCAGAGCTACACTTACATGAATACCACAGCTACACTTATATGACTACCACAGCCACACTTACATGACTACCACAGCTAAACTTACATGACAACCACAGCTACACATACATGACTAACACAGCTACGCTTACATGACTACCACAGCTACACTAACATGACTACCACAGCTACACCAACATGACTACCACAGCTACACTTACATGACTACCACAGATACACTTACATGACTATCACAGTTACACTTACATGACTATCAGTTACACTTACATGACTACTACAGCTACACTTATATGACTATCACAGCTACACTTACATGACTACCACAGCTACACTTACATGACTATCACAGCTACACTTACATGACTAACATAGCTACACTAACAGGACTACCATAACTACACTGACATGACTACCACAGCTACACTTTAAAGACTACCACAACTACGCTTACAGGACTATCACAGCTAAACTTACAAAACTATCACAGCTACACTAACATGACTATGAGAGTTACACTTACACGACTACCACAGCTACACTTACATGACTATCACAGCTACGCTTACGTGACTACCACAGCTACACTTTCATGACTACCACAACTACGCTTACAGGACTATCACAGCTACACTAACAAGACTATCACAGCTATACTTACATGACTACCACAACTACACTAACATGACTACCACAGCTACACATACATGACTACCACAGCTACACTTACATGACAACCACAGCTACACTTACATGACTACCACAGCTACACATACATGACTACCACAACTACACTTACAAGACCACCACAGCTACACTTACATGACTATCACAGCTACACTTTAAAGACTACCACAACTACGCTTACAAGACTATAACAGCTAAACTTACAAGACTACCACGGTTACACTTACATGACTACCACAACTGCAATTTAAAGACTACCACAACTACGCTTACAGGACTACCACAACTACGCCTACAGGACTACAACAGCTACACTTACATGACTACTACAGCTACACTTATATGACTAACATAGCTACACTAACATGACTACCATAACTACACTAACATGACTACCACAGCTACACTTTAAAGACTACCACAACTACGCTTACAGGACTATCACAGCTAAACTTACAAGACTATCACAGCTACACTAACATGACTATGACAGTTACACTTACATGACTACCACAGCTACACTTACATGACTATCCCAGTTACACATACATGACTACTACAGCTACACTTACATGACTATCACAGCTACGCTTACGTGGCTACCACAGCTACACTTTCATGACTATCACAGCTACACATACATGACTACCACAGCTACACTTATATTACATCCACAGCTACGCTTACATGACAGCCACAGCTACACTTACATGACTACCACAGCTACACCAACATGACAACCACAGATACACATACATGACTAACACAGCTACGCTTATATGACTGCCAGAGCTACACTAACATGACTACCACAGCTACACCAACATGACAACCACAGATACACATACATGACTAACACAGCTACGCTTACATGACTACCACAGCTACACTTACATGACTACCGCAGATACACTAAGATGACTATCAGTTACACTTACATGACTACCACAGCTACACTTTCATGACTACCAGAGCTACACTTACATGACTATCACAGTTACACTTACATGACTATCAGTTACACTTACATGACTACTACAGCTACACTTATATGACTATCACAGCTACACTTACATGACTACCACAGCTACACTTACATGACTATCACAGCTACACTTACATGACTAACATAGCTACACTAAGAGGACTACCATAACTACACTGACATGACTACCACAGCTACACTTTAAAGACTACCACAACTACGCTTACAGGACTATCACAGCTAAACTTACAAAACTATCACAGCTACACTAACATGACTATGACAGTTACACTTACACGACTACCACAGCTACACTTACATGACTATCACAGCTACGCTTACGTGACTACCACAGCTACACTTTCATGACTACCACAACTACGCTTACAGGACTATCACAGCTACACTAACAAGACTATCACAGCTATACTTACATGACTACCACAACTACACTAACATGACTACCACAGCTACACTTACATGACTACCACAGCTACACCTTAAAGACTACCACAACTACGCTTACATGACTACCACAACTACAGTAACATGACTACCATAGCTACACTAACATGACTACCACAGCTACACTTTAAAGACTACCACAACTACGCTTACAGGACTATCACAGCTAAACTTACAAGACTATCACAGTTACACTTACATGACTATCAGTTACACTTACATGACTACTACAGCTACACTTATATGACTATCACAGCTACGCTTACATGACTACCACAGCTACACTTACATGACTATCACAGCTACACTTACATGACTAACATAGCTACACTAAGAGGACTACCATAACTACACTGACATGACTACCACAGCTACACTTTAAAGACTACCACAACTACGCTTACAGGACTATCACAGCTAAACTTACAAAACTATCACAGCTACACTAACATGACTATGACAGTTACACTTACACGACTACCACAGCTACACTTACATGACTATCACAGCTACGCTTACGTGACTACCACAGCTACACTTTCATGACTACCACAACTACGCTTACAGGACTATCACAGCTACACTAACAAGACTATCACAGCTATACTTACATGACTACCACAACTACACTAACATGACTACCACAGCTACACTTACATGACTACCACAGCTACACCTTAAAGACTACCACAACTACGCTTACATGACTACCACAACTACAGTAACATGACTACCATAGCTACACTAACATGACTACCACAGCTACACTTTAAAGACTACCACAACTACGCTTACAGGACTATCACAGCTAAACTTACAAGACTATCACAGGTACACTAACATGACTATCACAGCTACACTTACATGACTAACATAGCTACACTAAGAGGACTACCATAACTACACTGACATGACTACCACAGCTACACTTTAAAGACTACCACAACTACGCTTACAGGACTATCACAGCTAAACTTACAAAACTATCACAGCTACACTAACATGACTATGACAGTTACACTTACACGACTACCACAGCTACACTTACATGACTATCACAGCTACGCTTACGTGACTACCACAGCTACACTTTCATGACTACCACAACTACGCTTACAGGACTATCACAGCTACACTAACAAGACTATCACAGCTATACTTACATGACTACCACAACTACACTAACATGACTACCACAGCTACACTTACATGACTACCACAGCTACACCTTAAAGACTACCACAACTACGCTTACATGACTACCACAACTACAGTAACATGACTACCATAGCTACACTAACATGACTACCACAGCTACACTTTAAAGACTACCACAACTACGCTTACAGGACTATCACAGCTAAACTTACAAGACTATCACAGGTACACTAACATGACTATGACAGTTACACTTACATGACTACCACAGCTACACTTACATGACTATCACAGCTACGCTTACGTGACTACCACAGCTACACTTTCATGACTATCACAACTACACATACATGACTACCACAGCTACACTTACATTACAACCACAGCTACACTACCATGACAACCACAGCTACACTAACATGACTACCACAGCTACACCAACTTGACTACCACAGCTACACCAACATGACTACCACAGCTACACTTACATGACTACCACAGCTACACCAACATGACTACCACAGCTACACTTACATGACTACCACAGCAACACCAACATGACTACCACAGCTACACTTACATGACTACCACAGCTACAACAACATGACTATCACAGCTACGCTTACGTGACTACCACAGCTACACTTACATGACTACCACAGCTACACTAACATGACTACCACAGCTACACTTATATGACTACCACAGCTACACCAACATGACTACCACAGCTACACTTACATGACTACCACAGCTACACCAACATGACTACCACAGCTACACTTACATGACTACCACAGCTACACTAACATGACTATGACAGTTACACTTACACGACTACCACAGCTACACTTACATGACTATCACAGCTACGCTTACGTGACTACCACAGCTACACTTTCATGACTACCACAACTACGCTTACAGGACTATCACAGCTACACTAACAAGACTATCACAGCTATACTTACATGACTACCACAACTACACTAACATGACTACCACAGCTACACTTACATGACTACCACAGCTACACCTTAAAGACTACCACAACTACGCTTACATGACTACCACAACTACAGTAACATGACTACCATAGCTACACTAACATGACTACCACAGCTACACTTTAAAGACTACCACAACTACGCTTACAGGACTATCACAGCTAAACTTAAAGACTATCACAGGTACACTAACATGACTATGACAGTTACACTTACATGACTACCACAGCTACACTTACATGACTATCACAGCTACGCTTACGTGACTACCACAGCTACACTTTCATGACTATCACAACTACACATACATGACTACCACAGCTACACTTACATTACAACCACAGCTACACTACCATGACAACCACAGCTACACTAACATGACTACCACAGCTACACCAACTTGACTACCACAGCTACACCAACATGACTACCACAGCTACACTTACATGACTACCACAGCTACACCAACATGACTACCACAGCTACACTTACATGACTACCACAGCAATACCAACATGACTACCACAGCTACACTTACATGACTACCACAGCTACAACAACATGACTATCACAGCTACGCTTACGTGACTACCACAGCTACACTTACATGACTACCACAGCTACACTAACATGACTACCACAGCTACACTTATATGACTACCACAGCTACACCAACATGACTACCACAGCTACACTTACATGACTACCACAGCTACACCAACATGACTACCACAGCTACACTTACATGACTACCACAGCTACACCAACATGATTACCACAATTACACTTACATGACTATCACAGCTACACTTACATGACTACCACAGCTACATTTACATGACTACCACAGCTACACTTACATGACTATCACAGTTAAACTTACATGACTATCACAGTTACACTTACATGACTATCACAGCTACACTTACCTGACTATCACAGCTACACTTACATGACTACCACAGCTACACTTACATGACTATCACAGCTACACTTACATGACTACCAGAGCTACACTTACATGACTATCACAGTTACACTTACATGACTATCAGTTACACTTACATGACTACTACAGCTACACTTATATGACTATCACAGCTACACTTACATGACTACCACAGCTACACTTACATGACTATCACAGCTACACTTACATGACTAACATAGCTACACTAACAGGACTACCATAACTACCATAATATGACTATCACAGCTACACTGACATGACTACCACAGCTACACATACATGACTACCACAACTACACTTACAAGACCACCACAGCTACACTTACATGACTATCACAGCTACACTTTAAAGACTACCACAACTACGCTTACAGGACTATCACAGCTAAACTTACAAGACTATCACAGCTACACTTACATGACAACCACAGATACACTTTAAAGACTACCACAGCTACGCTTACATGACGACCACAGCTACACTAACATGACTACCACAGCTACACTTACATGACTACCACAGCTACAACAACATGACTACCACAGCTACACTTACATGACTACCACAGCTACACCAACATGACTACCACAGCTACACTTACATGACTACCACAGCTCCACTTACATGACTACCACAGCTACAATTACATGACTACCACAGCCACACTTACATGACTACCACAGCTAAACTTACATGACAACCACAGCTACACATACATGACTATCATAGCTACACTTACATGACTACCACAGCTACACTTACATGACTACTACAGCAACACTTTCATGACTATCACAGCTACACTTACATTCTTCCACAGATACACTTACATGACTATCAGAGCTACAATTACAGGACTACCACAGCTACACTTACATGACTACAACAGCTACACTTACATGACTACCACAGCTACACTTACATCACTATCACAGCTCCACTTCCATTCGAACACAGATACACTAACATGACTATCACAGCTACATTTACATGACTACCACGGCTATGCTTACATGACTACTACAGCTACACTTTCATGACTATCACAACTACACATACATGACAACCACAGCTACACTTACATTACAACCACAGCTACACTTACATGACTACCACAGCTATACTTACATGACTACCACAGCTACACTCACCTGACTACCACAACTACACTTTAAAGACTACTACAACTACGCTTACAGGACTACCACAGCTACACTTACATGACTACCACAGCTACATTTACATGACTACCACAGCTACACTTACATGACTATCACAGTTACACTTTCATGACTATCACAGTTACACTTACATGGCTATCACAGCTACACTTACCTGACTATCACAGCTATACTTACATGACTACCACAGCTACACTTACATGACTATAACAGCTACACTTACATGAATATCACAGCTACACTTCCATTCGAACACAGATACACTAACATGACTATCACAGCTACATTTACATGACTACCACGGCTATGCTTACATGACTACTACAGCTACACTTTCATGACTATCACAACTACACACACATGACAACCACAGCTACACTTACATTACAACCACAGCTACACTTACATGACTACCACAGCTATACTTACATGACTACCACAGCTACACTCACCTGACTACCACAACTACACTTTAAAGACTACTACAACTACGCTTACAGGACTACCACAGCTACACTTACATGACTACCACAGCTATATTTACATGACTACCACAGCTACACTTACATGACTATCACAGTTACACTTTCATGACTATCACAGTTACACTTACATGGCTATCACAGCTACACTTACCTGACTATCACAGCTATACTTACATGACTACCACAGCTACACTTACATGACTATAACAGCTACACTTACATGAATATCACAGCTACACTTACATGAATATCACAGCTACACTTCCATTCGAACACAGATACACTAACATGACTATCACAGCTACATTTACATGACTACCACGGCTATGCTTACATGACTACTACAGCTACACTTTCATGACTATCACAACTACACTTACATGACTATCAGAGCTACACTTACACGACTACCACAGCTTCACTTACATGACTACCACAGCTTCACTTACATGACTACCACAGCTACACTTACATGACTACCACAGCTACACTTACATGACTATCAGAGCTACACTTACATGAATACCACAGCTACACTTACATGACTACCACAGCAACACCAACATGACTACCACAGCTACACTTACATGACTACCACAGCAACACCAACATGACTACCACAGCTACACTTACATGACTACCACAGCTACAACAACATGACTATCACAGCTACGCTTACGTGACTACCACAGCTACACTTACATGACTACCACAGCTACACTAACATGACTACCACAGCTACACTTATATGACTACCACAGCTACACCAACATGACTACCACAGCTACACTTACATGACTACCACAGCTACACCAACATGACTACCACAGCTACACTTACATGACTACCACAGCTACACTAACATGACTATGACAGTTACACTTACACGACTACCACAGCTACACTTACATGACTATCACAGCTACGCTTACGTGACTACCACAGCTACACTTTCATGACTACCACAACTACGCTTACAGGACTATCACAGCTACACTAACAAGACTATCACAGCTATACTTACATGACTACCACAACTACACTAACATGACTACCACAGCTACACTTACATGACTACCACAGCTACACCTTAAAGACTACCACAACTACGCTTACATGACTACCACAACTACAGTAACATGACTACCATAGCTACACTAACATGACTACCACAGCTACACTTTAAAGACTACCACAACTACGCTTACAGGACTATCACAGCTAAACTTAAAGACTATCACAGGTACACTAACATGACTATGACAGTTACACTTACATGACTACCACAGCTACACTTACATGACTATCACAGCTACGCTTACGTGACTACCACAGCTACACTTTCATGACTATCACAACTACACATACATGACTACCACAGCTACACTTACATTACAACCACAGCTACACTACCATGACAACCACAGCTACACTAACATGACTACCACAGCTACACCAACTTGACTACCACAGCTACACCAACATGACTACCACAGCTACACTTACATGACTACCACAGCTACACCAACATGACTACCACAGCTACACTTACATGACTACCACAGCAATACCAACATGACTACCACAGCTACACTTACATGACTACCACAGCTACAACAACATGACTATCACAGCTACGCTTACGTGACTACCACAGCTACACTTACATGACTACCACAGCTACACTAACATGACTACCACAGCTACACTTATATGACTACCACAGCTACACCAACATGACTACCACAGCTACACTTACATGACTACCACAGCTACACCAACATGACTACCACAGCTACACTTACATGACTACCACAGCTACACCAACATGATTACCACAATTACACTTACATGACTATCACAGCTACACTTACATGACTACCACAGCTACATTTACATGACTACCACAGCTACACTTACATGACTATCACAGTTAAACTTACATGACTATCACAGTTACACTTACATGACTATCACAGCTACACTTACCTGACTATCACAGCTACACTTACATGACTACCACAGCTACACTTACATGACTATCACAGCTACACTTACATGACTACCAGAGCTACACTTACATGACTATCACAGTTACACTTACATGACTATCAGTTACACTTACATGACTACTACAGCTACACTTATATGACTATCACAGCTACACTTACATGACTACCACAGCTACACTTACATGACTATCACAGCTACACTTACATGACTAACATAGCTACACTAACAGGACTACCATAACTACCATAATATGACTATCACAGCTACACTGACATGACTACCACAGCTACACATACATGACTACCACAACTACACTTACAAGACCACCACAGCTACACTTACATGACTATCACAGCTACACTTTAAAGACTACCACAACTACGCTTACAGGACTATCACAGCTAAACTTACAAGACTATCACAGCTACACTTACATGACAACCACAGATACACTTTAAAGACTACCACAGCTACGCTTACATGACGACCACAGCTACACTAACATGACTACCACAGCTACACTTACATGACTACCACAGCTACAACAACATGACTACCACAGCTACACTTACATGACTACCACAGCTACACCAACATGACTACCACAGCTACACTTACATGACTACCACAGCTCCACTTACATGACTACCACAGCTACAATTACATGACTACCACAGCCACACTTACATGACTACCACAGCTAAACTTACATGACAACCACAGCTACACATACATGACTATCATAGCTACACTTACATGACTACCACAGCTACACTTACATGACTACTACAGCAACACTTTCATGACTATCACAGCTACACTTACATTCTTCCACAGATACACTTACATGACTATCAGAGCTACAATTACAGGACTACCACAGCTACACTTACATGACTACAACAGCTACACTTACATGACTACCACAGCTACACTTACATCACTATCACAGCTCCACTTCCATTCGAACACAGATACACTAACATGACTATCACAGCTACATTTACATGACTACCACGGCTATGCTTACATGACTACTACAGCTACACTTTCATGACTATCACAACTACACATACATGACAACCACAGCTACACTTACATTACAACCACAGCTACACTTACATGACTACCACAGCTATACTTACATGACTACCACAGCTACACTCACCTGACTACCACAACTACACTTTAAAGACTACTACAACTACGCTTACAGGACTACCACAGCTACACTTACATGACTACCACAGCTACATTTACATGACTACCACAGCTACACTTACATGACTATCACAGTTACACTTTCATGACTATCACAGTTACACTTACATGGCTATCACAGCTACACTTACCTGACTATCACAGCTATACTTACATGACTACCACAGCTACACTTACATGACTATAACAGCTACACTTACATGAATATCACAGCTACACTTCCATTCGAACACAGATACACTAACATGACTATCACAGCTACATTTACATGACTACCACGGCTATGCTTACATGACTACTACAGCTACACTTTCATGACTATCACAACTACACACACATGACAACCACAGCTACACTTACATTACAACCACAGCTACACTTACATGACTACCACAGCTATACTTACATGACTACCACAGCTACACTCACCTGACTACCACAACTACACTTTAAAGACTACTACAACTACGCTTACAGGACTACCACAGCTACACTTACATGACTACCACAGCTATATTTACATGACTACCACAGCTACACTTACATGACTATCACAGTTACACTTTCATGACTATCACAGTTACACTTACATGGCTATCACAGCTACACTTACCTGACTATCACAGCTATACTTACATGACTACCACAGCTACACTTACATGACTATAACAGCTACACTTACATGAATATCACAGCTACACTTACATGAATATCACAGCTACACTTCCATTCGAACACAGATACACTAACATGACTATCACAGCTACATTTACATGACTACCACGGCTATGCTTACATGACTACTACAGCTACACTTTCATGACTATCACAACTACACTTACATGACTATCAGAGCTACACTTACACGACTACCACAGCTTCACTTACATGACTACCACAGCTTCACTTACATGACTACCACAGCTACACTTACATGACTACCACAGCTACACTTACATGACTATCAGAGCTACACTTACATGAATACCACAGCTACACTTATATGACTACCACAGCCACACTTACATGACTACCACAGCTAAACTTACATGACAACCACAGCTACACATACATGACTAACACAGCTACGCTTACATGACTACCACAGCTACACTAACATGACTACCACAGCTACACCAACATGACTACCACAGCTACACTTACATGACTACCACAGATACACTTACATGACTATCACAGTTACACTTACATGACTATCAGTTACACTTACATGACTACTACAGCTACACTTATATGACTATCACAGCTACACTTACATGACTACCACAGCTACACTTACATGACTATCACAGCTACACTTACATGACTAACATAGCTACACTAACAGGACTACCATAACTACACTGACATGACTACCACAGCTACACTTTAAAGACTACCACAACTACGCTTACAGGACTATCACAGCTAAACTTACAAAACTATCACAGCTACACTAACATGACTATGACAGTTACACTTACACGACTACCACAGCTACACTTACATGACTATCACAGCTACGCTTACGTGACTACCACAGCTACACTTTCATGACTACCACAACTACGCTTACAGGACTATCACAGCTACACTAACAAGACTATCACAGCTATACTTACATGACTACCACAACTACACTAACATGACTACCACAGCTACACATACATGACTACCACAGCTACACTTACATGACAACCACAGCTACACTTACATGACTACCACAGCTACACATACATGACTACCACAACTACACTTACAAGACCACCACAGCTACACTTACATGACTATCACAGCTACACTTTAAAGACTACCACAACTACGCTTACAAGACTATAACAGCTAAACTTACAAGACTACCACGGTTACACTTACATGACTACCACAACTGCAATTTAAAGACTACCACAACTACGCTTACAGGACTACCACAACTACGCCTACAGGACTACAACAGCTACACTTACATGACTACTACAGCTACACTTATATGACTAACATAGCTACACTAACATGACTACCATAACTACACTAACATGACTACCACAGCTACACTTTAAAGACTACCACAACTACGCTTACAGGACTATCACAGCTAAACTTACAAGACTATCACAGCTACACTAACATGACTATGACAGTTACACTTACATGACTACCACAGCTACACTTACATGACTATCCCAGTTACACATACATGACTACTACAGCTACACTTACATGACTATCACAGCTACGCTTACGTGGCTACCACAGCTACACTTTCATGACTATCACAGCTACACATACATGACTACCACAGCTACACTTATATTACATCCACAGCTACGCTTACATGACAGCCACAGCTACACTTACATGACTACCACAGCTACACCAACATGACAACCACAGATACACATACATGACTAACACAGCTACGCTTATATGACTGCCAGAGCTACACTAACATGACTACCACAGCTACACCAACATGACAACCACAGATACACATACATGACTAACACAGCTACGCTTACATGACTACCACAGCTACACTTACATGACTACCGCAGATACACTAAGATGACTATCAGTTACACTTACATGACTACCACAGCTACACTTTCATGACTACCAGAGCTACACTTACATGACTATCACAGTTACACTTACATGACTATCAGTTACACTTACATGACTACTACAGCTACACTTATATGACTATCACAGCTACACTTACATGACTACCACAGCTACACTTACATGACTATCACAGCTACACTTACATGACTAACATAGCTACACTAAGAGGACTACCATAACTACACTGACATGACTACCACAGCTACACTTTAAAGACTACCACAACTACGCTTACAGGACTATCACAGCTAAACTTACAAAACTATCACAGCTACACTAACATGACTATGACAGTTACACTTACACGACTACCACAGCTACACTTACATGACTATCACAGCTACGCTTACGTGACTACCACAGCTACACTTTCATGACTACCACAACTACGCTTACAGGACTATCACAGCTACACTAACAAGACTATCACAGCTATACTTACATGACTACCACAACTACACTAACATGACTACCACAGCTACACTTACATGACTACCACAGCTACACCTTAAAGACTACCACAACTACGCTTACATGACTACCACAACTACAGTAACATGACTACCATAGCTACACTAACATGACTACCACAGCTACACTTTAAAGACTACCACAACTACGCTTACAGGACTATCACAGCTAAACTTACAAGACTATCACAGGTACACTAACATGACTATGACAGTTACACTTACATGACTACCACAGCTACACTTACATGACTATCACAGCTACGCTTACGTGACTACCACAGCTACACTTTCATGACTATCACAACTACACATACATGACTACCACAGCTACACTTACATTACAACCACAGCTACACTACCATGACAACCACAGCTACACTAACATGACTACCACAGCTACACCAACTTGACTACCACAGCTACACCAACATGACTACCACAGCTACACTTACATGACTACCACAGCTACACCAACATGACTACCACAGCTACACTTACATGACTACCACAGCAACACCAACATGACTACCACAGCTACACTTACATGACTACCACAGCTACAACAACATGACTATCACAGCTACGCTTACGTGACTACCACAGCTACACTTACATGACTACCACAGCTACACTAACATGACTACCACAGCTACACTTATATGACTACCACAGCTACACCAACATGACTACCACAGCTACACTTACATGACTACCACAGCTACACCAACATGACTACCACAGCTACACTTACATGACTACCACAGCTACACTAACATGACTATGACAGTTACACTTACACGACTACCACAGCTACACTTACATGACTATCACAGCTACGCTTACGTGACTACCACAGCTACACTTTCATGACTACCACAACTACGCTTACAGGACTATCACAGCTACACTAACAAGACTATCACAGCTATACTTACATGACTACCACAACTACACTAACATGACTACCACAGCTACACTTACATGACTACCACAGCTACACCTTAAAGACTACCACAACTACGCTTACATGACTACCACAACTACAGTAACATGACTACCATAGCTACACTAACATGACTACCACAGCTACACTTTAAAGACTACCACAACTACGCTTACAGGACTATCACAGCTAAACTTAAAGACTATCACAGGTACACTAACATGACTATGACAGTTACACTTACATGACTACCACAGCTACACTTACATGACTATCACAGCTACGCTTACGTGACTACCACAGCTACACTTTCATGACTATCACAACTACACATACATGACTACCACAGCTACACTTACATTACAACCACAGCTACACTACCATGACAACCACAGCTACACTAACATGACTACCACAGCTACACCAACTTGACTACCACAGCTACACCAACATGACTACCACAGCTACACTTACATGACTACCACAGCTACACCAACATGACTACCACAGCTACACTTACATGACTACCACAGCAATACCAACATGACTACCACAGCTACACTTACATGACTACCACAGCTACAACAACATGACTATCACAGCTACGCTTACGTGACTACCACAGCTACACTTACATGACTACCACAGCTACACTAACATGACTACCACAGCTACACTTATATGACTACCACAGCTACACCAACATGACTACCACAGCTACACTTACATGACTACCACAGCTACACCAACATGACTACCACAGCTACACTTACATGACTACCACAGCTACACCAACATGATTACCACAATTACACTTACATGACTATCACAGCTACACTTACATGACTACCACAGCTACATTTACATGACTACCACAGCTACACTTACATGACTATCACAGTTAAACTTACATGACTATCACAGTTACACTTACATGACTATCACAGCTACACTTACCTGACTATCACAGCTACACTTACATGACTACCACAGCTACACTTACATGACTATCACAGCTACACTTACATGACTACCAGAGCTACACTTACATGACTATCACAGTTACACTTACATGACTATCAGTTACACTTACATGACTACTACAGCTACACTTATATGACTATCACAGCTACACTTACATGACTACCACAGCTACACTTACATGACTATCACAGCTACACTTACATGACTAACATAGCTACACTAACAGGACTACCATAACTACCATAATATGACTATCACAGCTACACTGACATGACTACCACAGCTACACATACATGACTACCACAACTACACTTACAAGACCACCACAGCTACACTTACATGACTATCACAGCTACACTTTAAAGACTACCACAACTACGCTTACAGGACTATCACAGCTAAACTTACAAGACTATCACAGCTACACTTACATGACAACCACAGATACACTTTAAAGACTACCACAGCTACGCTTACATGACGACCACAGCTACACTAACATGACTACCACAGCTACACTTACATGACTACCACAGCTACAACAACATGACTACCACAGCTACACTTACATGACTACCACAGCTACACCAACATGACTACCACAGCTACACTTACATGACTACCACAGCTCCACTTACATGACTACCACAGCTACAATTACATGACTACCACAGCCACACTTACATGACTACCACAGCTAAACTTACATGACAACCACAGCTACACATACATGACTATCATAGCTACACTTACATGACTACCACAGCTACACTTACATGACTACTACAGCAACACTTTCATGACTATCACAGCTACACTTACATTCTTCCACAGATACACTTACATGACTATCAGAGCTACAATTACAGGACTACCACAGCTACACTTACATGACTACAACAGCTACACTTACATGACTACCACAGCTACACTTACATCACTATCACAGCTCCACTTCCATTCGAACACAGATACACTAACATGACTATCACAGCTACATTTACATGACTACCACGGCTATGCTTACATGACTACTACAGCTACACTTTCATGACTATCACAACTACACATACATGACAACCACAGCTACACTTACATTACAACCACAGCTACACTTACATGACTACCACAGCTATACTTACATGACTACCACAGCTACACTCACCTGACTACCACAACTACACTTTAAAGACTACTACAACTACGCTTACAGGACTACCACAGCTACACTTACATGACTACCACAGCTACATTTACATGACTACCACAGCTACACTTACATGACTATCACAGTTACACTTTCATGACTATCACAGTTACACTTACATGGCTATCACAGCTACACTTACCTGACTATCACAGCTATACTTACATGACTACCACAGCTACACTTACATGACTATAACAGCTACACTTACATGAATATCACAGCTACACTTCCATTCGAACACAGATACACTAACATGACTATCACAGCTACATTTACATGACTACCACGGCTATGCTTACATGACTACTACAGCTACACTTTCATGACTATCACAACTACACACACATGACAACCACAGCTACACTTACATTACAACCACAGCTACACTTACATGACTACCACAGCTATACTTACATGACTACCACAGCTACACTCACCTGACTACCACAACTACACTTTAAAGACTACTACAACTACGCTTACAGGACTACCACAGCTACACTTACATGACTACCACAGCTATATTTACATGACTACCACAGCTACACTTACATGACTATCACAGTTACACTTTCATGACTATCACAGTTACACTTACATGGCTATCACAGCTACACTTACCTGACTATCACAGCTATACTTACATGACTACCACAGCTACACTTACATGACTATAACAGCTACACTTACATGAATATCACAGCTACACTTACATGAATATCACAGCTACACTTCCATTCGAACACAGATACACTAACATGACTATCACAGCTACATTTACATGACTACCACGGCTATGCTTACATGACTACTACAGCTACACTTTCATGACTATCACAACTACACTTACATGACTATCAGAGCTACACTTACACGACTACCACAGCTTCACTTACATGACTACCACAGCTTCACTTACATGACTACCACAGCTACACTTACATGACTACCACAGCTACACTTACATGACTATCAGAGCTACACTTACATGAATACCACAGCTACACTTATATGACTACCACAGCCACACTTACATGACTACCACAGCTAAACTTACATGACAACCACAGCTACACATACATGACTAACACAGCTACGCTTACATGACTACCACAGCTACACTAACATGACTACCACAGCTACACCAACATGACTACCACAGCTACACTTACATGACTACCACAGATACACCAACATGACTATCACAGCTACACTTACATGACTACCACAGCTACACTTTCATGACTACCAGAGCTACACTTACATGACTATCACAGTTACACTTACATGACTATCACAGTTACACTTACATGACTATCACAGCTACACTTACCTGACTATCACAGCTACACTTACATGACTATCACAGCTACACTTACATGAATATCACAGCTACACTTACCTGACTATCACAGCTACACTTACATGACTACCACAACTACAGTTGCATGACTATCTAAACTACACTTACATGACTATCACAGCTACGCTTACATGACTATCACAGCTACACTTACACGACTACCACAGCTACACTTACATGACTACCACAGCTACACTTACACGACTACCACAGCTACACTTACATGACTACCACAGATATACTTACATGAATATCACAGCTACACTTACATGACTACCACAGCTACACATGCAAGACTACCACAGCGAAACTTAAAAGCTACCACAGCTACACTTACATGACTAGCACAACTACACTTACATGAATATCACAGCTACACTTACATGACTACCACAACTACACTTACATGAATATCACAGCTACACTTACATGACTATAACAGTTACACTTACATGACAACCACAGCTACACATACATGACTACCACAGCTACACTTACATTACAACCACAGCTACACTTACATGACAACCACAGCTACACTTACATGACTACCACACATGTCTACCACAGCTACACCAACATGACTACCACAGCTACACTTACATGACTACCACAGCTACACTAACATGACTACCACAGCTACACTTACATGACTACCACAGCTACACTAACATGACTACCACAGCTAAACTTACATGACTACCACAGCTACAACAACATGACTACCACAGCTACACTTACATGACTACCACAACTACACCAACATGACTACCACAGCTACACTTACATGACTACCACAGCTACACCAACATGACTACCACAGCTACACTAACATGACTATCACGGCTACACCAACATGACTACCACAGCTACACCAACATGACTACCAAAGCTACACTTACAAGACTACCACAGCTAAACTTACATGACAACCACAGCTACAATTACATGACTATCATAGCTACACTTACATGACTACCACAGCTACACTTACATGACTACTACAGCAACACTTTCATGACTATCACAGCTACACTTACATTCTACCACAGATACACTAACATGACTATCAGAGCTACATTTACATGACTACCACAGCTACACTTACATGACTATCAGAGCTACACTTACAGGACTACCACAGCTACACTTACATGACTACAACAGCTACACTTACATGACTACAACAGCTACACTTACATGACTACCACAGCTACACTTACATCACTATCACAGCTCCACTTCCATTCGACCACAGATACACTAACATGACTATCACAGCTAAATTTACATGACTACCACAGCTACACTTACATGACTACCACAGCTACACCAACATGATTACCACAATTACACTTACATGACTATCACAGCTACACTTACATGACTACCACAGCTACATTTACATGACTACCACAGCTACACTTACATGACTATCACAGTTAAACTTACATGACTATCACAGTTACACTTACATGACTATCACAGCTACACTTACCTGACTATCACAGCTACACTTACATGACTACCACAGCTACACTTACATGACTATCACAGCTACACTTACATGACTACCAGAGCTACACTTACATGACTATCACAGTTACACTTACATGACTATCAGTTACACTTACATGACTACTACAGCTACACTTATATGACTATCACAGCTACACTTACATGACTACCACAGCTACACTTACATGACTATCACAGCTACACTTACATGACTAACATAGCTACACTAACAGGACTACCATAACTACCATAATATGACTACCACAGCTACAGTTTAAAGACTACCACAACTACGCTTACAGGACTATCACAGCTAAACTTACAAAACTATCACAGCTACACATACATGACTACCACAGCTACACTTACATGACAACCACAGCTACACTGACATGACTACCACAGCTACACATACATGACTACCACAACTACACTTACAAGACCACCACAGCTACACTTACATGACTATCACAGCTACACTTTAAAGACTACCACAACTACGCTTACAGGACTATCACAGCTAAACTTACAAGACTATCACAGCTACACTTACATGACAACCACAGATACACTTTAAAGACTACCACAGCTACGCTTACATGACGACCACAGCTACACTAACATGACTACCACAGCTACACTTACATGACTACCACAGCTACAACAACATGACTACCACAGCTACACTTACATGACTACCACAGCTACACCAACATGACTACCACAGCTACACTTACATGACTACCACAGCTCCACTTACATGACTACCACAGCTACAATTACATGACTACCACAGCCACACTTACATGACTACCACAGCTAAACTTACATGACAACCACAGCTACACATACATGACTATCATAGCTACACTTACATGACTACCACAGCTACACTTACATGACTACTACAGCAACACTTTCATGACTATCACAGCTACACTTACATTCTTCCACAGATACACTTACATGACTATCAGAGCTACAATTACAGGACTACCACAGCTACACTTACATGACTACAACAGCTACACTTACATGACTACCACAGCTACACTTACATCACTATCACAGCTCCACTTCCATTCGAACACAGATACACTAACATGACTATCACAGCTACATTTACATGACTACCACGGCTATGCTTACATGACTACTACAGCTACACTTTCATGACTATCACAACTACACATACATGACAACCACAGCTACACTTACATTACAACCACAGCTACACTTACATGACTACCACAGCTATACTTACATGACTACCACAGCTACACTCACCTGACTACCACAACTACACTTTAAAGACTACTACAACTACGCTTACAGGACTACCACAGCTACACTTACATGACTACCACAGCTACATTTACATGACTACCACAGCTACACTTACATGACTATCACAGTTACACTTTCATGACTATCACAGTTACACTTACATGGCTATCACAGCTACACTTACCTGACTATCACAGCTATACTTACATGACTACCACAGCTACACTTACATGACTATAACAGCTACACTTACATGAATATCACAGCTACACTTCCATTCGAACACAGATACACTAACATGACTATCACAGCTACATTTACATGACTACCACGGCTATGCTTACATGACTACTACAGCTACACTTTCATGACTATCACAACTACACACACATGACAACCACAGCTACACTTACATGACTATCACAGCTACACTTACATGAATATCACAGCTACACTTACCTGACTATCACAGCTACACTTACATGACTACCACAACTACAGTTGCATGACTATCACAGCTACACTTACATGACTATCACAGCTACGCTTACATGACTATCACAGCTACACTTTCATGACTACCACAACTACACTTACATGACTATCAGAGCTACACTTACACGACTACCACAGCTTCACTTACATGACTACCACAGCTTCACTTACATGACTACCACAGCTACACTTACATGACTATCACAGCTACACCAATATGACTACCACAGCTACACTTACATGACTACCACAGCTACACTTACATGACTACCACAGTCACACTTACATGACTACCACAGCTAAACTTACATGACAACCACAGCTACACATACATGACTACCACAGCTACATCAACATGACTACCACAGCTACACTTACATGACTACCACAGATACACCAACATGACTATCACAGCTACACTTACATGACTACCACAGCTACACTTTCATGACTACCAGAGCTACACTTACATGACTATCACAGTTACACTTACATGACTATCACAGTTACACTTACATGACTATCACAGCTACACTTACCTGACTATCACAGCTACACTTACATGACTATCACAGCTACACTTGCATGAATATCACAGCTACACTTACCTGACTATCACAGCGACACTTACAAGACTACCACAACTACAGTTGCATGACTATCACAGCTACACTTACATGACTATCACAGCTACGCTTACATGACTATCACAGCTACACTTACACGACTACAACAGCTACACTTACATGACTACCACAGATATACTTACATGACTATCACAGCTACACTTACATGACTATCACAGCTACACATGCATGACTACCACAGCGAAACTTTAAAAGCTACCACAGCTACACTTACATGACTACCACAACTACACTTACATGAATATCACAGCTACACTTACATGACTATAACAGTTACACTTACATGACAACCACAGTTACACATACATGACTACCACAGCTACACTTACATTACAACCACAGCTACACTTACATGACAACCACAGCTACATTTACATGACTACCACAGCTACACTTACATGACTATCACAGTTAAACTTACATGACTATCACAGTTACACTTACATGACTATCACAGCTACACTTACCTGACTATCACAGCTACACTTACATGACTACCACAGCTACACTTACATGACTATCACAGCTACACTTACATGACTACCAGAGCTACACTTACATGACTATCACAGTTACACTTACATGACTATCAGTTACACTTACATGACTACTACAGCTACACTTATATGACTATCACAGCTACACTTACATGACTACCACAGCTACACTTACATGACTATCACAGCTACACTTACATGACTAACATAGCTACACTAACAGGACTACCATAACTACCATAATATGACTATCACAGCTACACTGACATGACTACCACAGCTACACATACATGACTACCACAACTACACTTACAAGACCACCACAGCTACACTTACATGACTATCACAGCTACACTTTAAAGACTACCACAACTACGCTTACAGGACTATCACAGCTAAACTTACAAGACTATCACAGCTACACTTACATGACAACCACAGATACACTTTAAAGACTACCACAGCTACGCTTACATGACGACCACAGCTACACTAACATGACTACCACAGCTACACTTACATGACTACCACAGCTACAACAACATGACTACCACAGCTACACTTACATGACTACCACAGCTACACCAACATGACTACCACAGCTACACTTACATGACTACCACAGCTCCACTTACATGACTACCACAGCTACAATTACATGACTACCACAGCCACACTTACATGACTACCACAGCTAAACTTACATGACAACCACAGCTACACATACATGACTATCATAGCTACACTTACATGACTACCACAGCTACACTTACATGACTACTACAGCAACACTTTCATGACTATCACAGCTACACTTACATTCTTCCACAGATACACTTACATGACTATCAGAGCTACAATTACAGGACTACCACAGCTACACTTACATGACTACAACAGCTACACTTACATGACTACCACAGCTACACTTACATCACTATCACAGCTCCACTTCCATTCGAACACAGATACACTAACATGACTATCACAGCTACATTTACATGACTACCACGGCTATGCTTACATGACTACTACAGCTACACTTTCATGACTATCACAACTACACATACATGACAACCACAGCTACACTTACATTACAACCACAGCTACACTTACATGACTACCACAGCTATACTTACATGACTACCACAGCTACACTCACCTGACTACCACAACTACACTTTAAAGACTACTACAACTACGCTTACAGGACTACCACAGCTACACTTACATGACTACCACAGCTACATTTACATGACTACCACAGCTACACTTACATGACTATCACAGTTACACTTTCATGACTATCACAGTTACACTTACATGGCTATCACAGCTACACTTACCTGACTATCACAGCTATACTTACATGACTACCACAGCTACACTTACCTGACTATAACAGCTACACTTACATGAATATCACAGCTACACATACATGACTACCACAGCTACACTTACATTACAACCACAGCTACACTACCATGACAACCACAGCTACACTAACATGACTACCACAGCTACACCAACATGACTACCACAGCTACACTTAAATGACTACCACAGCTACACCAACATGACTACCACAGCTACACTTACATGACTACCACAGCAACACCAACATGACTACCACAGCTACACTTACATGACTACCACAGCTACAACAACATGACTATCACAGCTACGCTTACGTGACTACCACAGCTACACTTACATGACTACCACAGCTACACTAACATGACTACCACAGCTACACTTATATGACTACCACAGCTACACCAACATGACTACCACAGCTACACTTACATGACTACCACAGCTACACCAACATGACTACCACAGCTACACTTACATGACTACCACAGCTACACTAACATGACTATGACAGTTACACTTACACGACTACCACAGCTACACTTACATGACTATCACAGCTACGCTTACGTGACTACCACAGCTACACTTTCATGACTACCACAACTACGCTTACAGGACTATCACAGCTACACTAACAAGACTATCACAGCTATACTTACATGACTACCACAACTACACTAACATGACTACCACAGCTACACTTACATGACTACCACAGCTACACCTTAAAGACTACCACAACTACGCTTACATGACTACCACAACTACAGTAACATGACTACCATAGCTACACTAACATGACTACCACAGCTACACTTTAAAGACTACCACAACTACGCTTACAGGACTATCACAGCTAAACTTAAAGACTATCACAGGTACACTAACATGACTATGACAGTTACACTTACATGACTACCACAGCTACACTTACATGACTATCACAGCTACGCTTACGTGACTACCACAGCTACACTTTCATGACTATCACAACTACACATACATGACTACCACAGCTACACTTACATTACAACCACAGCTACACTACCATGACAACCACAGCTACACTAACATGACTACCACAGCTACACCAACTTGACTACCACAGCTACACCAACATGACTACCACAGCTACACTTACATGACTACCACAGCTACACCAACATGACTACCACAGCTACACTTACATGACTACCACAGCAATACCAACATGACTACCACAGCTACACTTACATGACTACCACAGCTACAACAACATGACTATCACAGCTACGCTTACGTGACTACCACAGCTACACTTACATGACTACCACAGCTACACTAACATGACTACCACAGCTACACTTATATGACTACCACAGCTACACCAACATGACTACCACAGCTACACTTACATGACTACCACAGCTACACCAACATGACTACCACAGCTACACTTACATGACTACCACAGCTACACCAACATGATTACCACAATTACACTTACATGACTATCACAGCTACACTTACATGACTACCACAGCTACATTTACATGACTACCACAGCTACACTTACATGACTATCACAGTTAAACTTACATGACTATCACAGTTACACTTACATGACTATCACAGCTACACTTACCTGACTATCACAGCTACACTTACATGACTACCACAGCTACACTTACATGACTATCACAGCTACACTTACATGACTACCAGAGCTACACTTACATGACTATCACAGTTACACTTACATGACTATCAGTTACACTTACATGACTACTACAGCTACACTTATATGACTATCACAGCTACACTTACATGACTACCACAGCTACACTTACATGACTATCACAGCTACACTTACATGACTAACATAGCTACACTAACAGGACTACCATAACTACCATAATATGACTATCACAGCTACACTGACATGACTACCACAGCTACACATACATGACTACCACAACTACACTTACAAGACCACCACAGCTACACTTACATGACTATCACAGCTACACTTTAAAGACTACCACAACTACGCTTACAGGACTATCACAGCTAAACTTACAAGACTATCACAGCTACACTTACATGACAACCACAGATACACTTTAAAGACTACCACAGCTACGCTTACATGACGACCACAGCTACACTAACATGACTACCACAGCTACACTTACATGACTACCACAGCTACAACAACATGACTACCACAGCTACACTTACATGACTACCACAGCTACACCAACATGACTACCACAGCTACACTTACATGACTACCACAGCTCCACTTACATGACTACCACAGCTACAATTACATGACTACCACAGCCACACTTACATGACTACCACAGCTAAACTTACATGACAACCACAGCTACACATACATGACTATCATAGCTACACTTACATGACTACCACAGCTACACTTACATGACTACTACAGCAACACTTTCATGACTATCACAGCTACACTTACATTCTTCCACAGATACACTTACATGACTATCAGAGCTACAATTACAGGACTACCACAGCTACACTTACATGACTACAACAGCTACACTTACATGACTACCACAGCTACACTTACATCACTATCACAGCTCCACTTCCATTCGAACACAGATACACTAACATGACTATCACAGCTACATTTACATGACTACCACGGCTATGCTTACATGACTACTACAGCTACACTTTCATGACTATCACAACTACACATACATGACAACCACAGCTACACTTACATTACAACCACAGCTACACTTACATGACTACCACAGCTATACTTACATGACTACCACAGCTACACTCACCTGACTACCACAACTACACTTTAAAGACTACTACAACTACGCTTACAGGACTACCACAGCTACACTTACATGACTACCACAGCTACATTTACATGACTACCACAGCTACACTTACATGACTATCACAGTTACACTTTCATGACTATCACAGTTACACTTACATGGCTATCACAGCTACACTTACCTGACTATCACAGCTATACTTACATGACTACCACAGCTACACTTACATGACTATAACAGCTACACTTACATGAATATCACAGCTACACTTCCATTCGAACACAGATACACTAACATGACTATCACAGCTACATTTACATGACTACCACGGCTATGCTTACATGACTACTACAGCTACACTTTCATGACTATCACAACTACACACACATGACAACCACAGCTACACTTACATTACAACCACAGCTACACTTACATGACTACCACAGCTATACTTACATGACTACCACAGCTACACTCACCTGACTACCACAACTACACTTTAAAGACTACTACAACTACGCTTACAGGACTACCACAGCTACACTTACATGACTACCACAGCTATATTTACATGACTACCACAGCTACACTTACATGACTATCACAGTTACACTTTCATGACTATCACAGTTACACTTACATGGCTATCACAGCTACACTTACCTGACTATCACAGCTATACTTACATGACTACCACAGCTACACTTACATGACTATAACAGCTACACTTACATGAATATCACAGCTACACTTACATGAATATCACAGCTACACTTCCATTCGAACACAGATACACTAACATGACTATCACAGCTACATTTACATGACTACCACGGCTATGCTTACATGACTACTACAGCTACACTTTCATGACTATCACAACTACACTTACATGACTATCAGAGCTACACTTACACGACTACCACAGCTTCACTTACATGACTACCACAGCTTCACTTACATGACTACCACAGCTACACTTACATGACTACCACAGCTACACTTACATGACTATCAGAGCTACACTTACATGAATACCACAGCTACACTTATATGACTACCACAGCCACACTTACATGACTACCACAGCTAAACTTACATGACAACCACAGCTACACATACATGACTAACACAGCTACGCTTACATGACTACCACAGCTACACTAACATGACTACCACAGCTACACCAACATGACTACCACAGCTACACTTACATGACTACCACAGATACACCAACATGACTATCACAGCTACACTTACATGACTACCACAGCTACACTTTCATGACTACCAGAGCTACACTTACATGACTATCACAGTTACACTTACATGACTATCACAGTTACACTTACATGACTATCACAGCTACACTTACCTGACTATCACAGCTACACTTACATGACTATCACAGCTACACTTACATGAATATCACAGCTACACTTACCTGACTATCACAGCTACACTTACATGACTACCACAACTACAGTTGCATGACTATCTAAACTACACTTACATGACTATCACAGCTACGCTTACATGACTATCACAGCTACACTTACACGACTACCACAGCTACACTTACATGACTACCACAGCTACACTTACACGACTACCACAGCTACACTTACATGACTACCACAGATATACTTACATGAATATCACAGCTACACTTACATGACTACCACAGCTACACATGCAAGACTACCACAGCGAAACTTAAAAGCTACCACAGCTACACTTACATGACTAGCACAACTACACTTACATGAATATCACAGCTACACTTACATGACTACCACAACTACACTTACATGAATATCACAGCTACACTTACATGACTATAACAGTTACACTTACATGACAACCACAGCTACACATACATGACTACCACAGCTACACTTACATTACAACCACAGCTACACTTACATGACAACCACAGCTACACTTACATGACTACCACACATGTCTACCACAGCTACACCAACATGACTACCACAGCTACACTTACATGACTACCACAGCTACACTAACATGACTACCACAGCTACACTTACATGACTACCACAGCTACACTAACATGACTACCACAGCTAAACTTACATGACTACCACAGCTACAACAACATGACTACCACAGCTACACTTACATGACTACCACAACTACACCAACATGACTACCACAGCTACACTTACATGACTACCACAGCTACACCAACATGACTACCACAGCTACACTAACATGACTATCACGGCTACACCAACATGACTACCACAGCTACACCAACATGACTACCAAAGCTACACTTACAAGACTACCACAGCTAACCTTACATGACAACCACAGCTACAATTACATGACTATCATAGCTACACTTACATGACTACCACAGCTACACTTACATGACTACTACAGCAACACTTTCATGACTATCACAGCTACACTTACATTCTACCACAGATACACTAACATGACTATCAGAGCTACATTTACATGACTACCACAGCTACACTTACATGACTATCAGAGCTACACTTACAGGACTACCACAGCTACACTTACATGACTACAACAGCTACACTTACATGACTACAACAGCTACACTTACATGACTACCACAGCTACACTTACATCACTATCACAGCTCCACTTCCATTCGACCACAGATACACTAACATGACTATCACAGCTAAATTTACATGACTACCACAGCTACACTTACATGACTACCACAGCTACACCAACATGATTACCACAATTACACTTACATGACTATCACAGCTACACTTACATGACTACCACAGCTACATTTACATGACTACCACAGCTACACTTACATGACTATCACAGTTAAACTTACATGACTATCACAGTTACACTTACATGACTATCACAGCTACACTTACCTGACTATCACAGCTACACTTACATGACTACCACAGCTACACTTACATGACTATCACAGCTACACTTACATGACTACCAGAGCTACACTTACATGACTATCACAGTTACACTTACATGACTATCAGTTACACTTACATGACTACTACAGCTACACTTATATGACTATCACAGCTACACTTACATGACTACCACAGCTACACTTACATGACTATCACAGCTACACTTACATGACTAACATAGCTACACTAACAGGACTACCATAACTACCATAATATGACTACCACAGCTACAGTTTAAAGACTACCACAACTACGCTTACAGGACTATCACAGCTAAACTTACAAAACTATCACAGCTACACATACATGACTACCACAGCTACACTTACATGACAACCACAGCTACACTGACATGACTACCACAGCTACACATACATGACTACCACAACTACACTTACAAGACCACCACAGCTACACTTACATGACTATCACAGCTACACTTTAAAGACTACCACAACTACGCTTACAGGACTATCACAGCTAAACTTACAAGACTATCACAGCTACACTTACATGACAACCACAGATACACTTTAAAGACTACCACAGCTACGCTTACATGACGACCACAGCTACACTAACATGACTACCACAGCTACACTTACATGACTACCACAGCTACAACAACATGACTACCACAGCTACACTTACATGACTACCACAGCTACACCAACATGACTACCACAGCTACACTTACATGACTACCACAGCTCCACTTACATGACTACCACAGCTACAATTACATGACTACCACAGCCACACTTACATGACTACCACAGCTAAACTTACATGACAACCACAGCTACACATACATGACTATCATAGCTACACTTACATGACTACCACAGCTACACTTACATGACTACTACAGCAACACTTTCATGACTATCACAGCTACACTTACATTCTTCCACAGATACACTTACATGACTATCAGAGCTACAATTACAGGACTACCACAGCTACACTTACATGACTACAACAGCTACACTTACATGACTACCACAGCTACACTTACATCACTATCACAGCTCCACTTCCATTCGAACACAGATACACTAACATGACTATCACAGCTACATTTACATGACTACCACGGCTATGCTTACATGACTACTACAGCTACACTTTCATGACTATCACAACTACACATACATGACAACCACAGCTACACTTACATTACAACCACAGCTACACTTACATGACTACCACAGCTATACTTACATGACTACCACAGCTACACTCACCTGACTACCACAACTACACTTTAAAGACTACTACAACTACGCTTACAGGACTACCACAGCTACACTTACATGACTACCACAGCTACATTTACATGACTACCACAGCTACACTTACATGACTATCACAGTTACACTTTCATGACTATCACAGTTACACTTACATGGCTATCACAGCTACACTTACCTGACTATCACAGCTATACTTACATGACTACCACAGCTACACTTACATGACTATAACAGCTACACTTACATGAATATCACAGCTACACTTCCATTCGAACACAGATACACTAACATGACTATCACAGCTACATTTACATGACTACCACGGCTATGCTTACATGACTACTACAGCTACACTTTCATGACTATCACAACTACACACACATGACAACCACAGCTACACTTACATGACTATCACAGCTACACTTACATGAATATCACAGCTACACTTACCTGACTATCACAGCTACACTTACATGACTACCACAACTACAGTTGCATGACTATCACAGCTACACTTACATGACTATCACAGCTACGCTTACATGACTATCACAGCTACACTTTCATGACTACCACAACTACACTTACATGACTATCAGAGCTACACTTACACGACTACCACAGCTTCACTTACATGACTACCACAGCTTCACTTACATGACTACCACAGCTACACTTACATGACTATCACAGCTACACCAATATGACTACCACAGCTACACTTACATGACTACCACAGCTACACTTACATGACTACCACAGTCACACTTACATGACTACCACAGCTAAACTTACATGACAACCACAGCTACACATACATGACTACCACAGCTACATCAACATGACTACCACAGCTACACTTACATGACTACCACAGATACACCAACATGACTATCACAGCTACACTTACATGACTACCACAGCTACACTTTCATGACTACCAGAGCTACACTTACATGACTATCACAGTTACACTTACATGACTATCACAGTTACACTTACATGACTATCACAGCTACACTTACCTGACTATCACAGCTACACTTACATGACTATCACAGCTACACTTGCATGAATATCACAGCTACACTTACCTGACTATCACAGCGACACTTACAAGACTACCACAACTACAGTTGCATGACTATCACAGCTACACTTACATGACTATCACAGCTACGCTTACATGACTATCACAGCTACACTTACACGACTACAACAGCTACACTTACATGACTACCACAGATATACTTACATGACTATCACAGCTACACTTACATGACTATCACAGCTACACATGCATGACTACCACAGCGAAACTTTAAAAGCTACCACAGCTACACTTACATGACTACCACAACTACACTTACATGAATATCACAGCTACACTTACATGACTATAACAGTTACACTTACATGACAACCACAGTTACACATACATGACTACCACAGCTACACTTACATTACAACCACAGCTACACTTACATGACAACCACAGCTACATTTACATGACTACCACAGCTACACTTACATGACTATCACAGTTAAACTTACATGACTATCACAGTTACACTTACATGACTATCACAGCTACACTTACCTGACTATCACAGCTACACTTACATGACTACCACAGCTACACTTACATGACTATCACAGCTACACTTACATGACTACCAGAGCTACACTTACATGACTATCACAGTTACACTTACATGACTATCAGTTACACTTACATGACTACTACAGCTACACTTATATGACTATCACAGCTACACTTACATGACTACCACAGCTACACTTACATGACTATCACAGCTACACTTACATGACTAACATAGCTACACTAACAGGACTACCATAACTACCATAATATGACTATCACAGCTACACTGACATGACTACCACAGCTACACATACATGACTACCACAACTACACTTACAAGACCACCACAGCTACACTTACATGACTATCACAGCTACACTTTAAAGACTACCACAACTACGCTTACAGGACTATCACAGCTAAACTTACAAGACTATCACAGCTACACTTACATGACAACCACAGATACACTTTAAAGACTACCACAGCTACGCTTACATGACGACCACAGCTACACTAACATGACTACCACAGCTACACTTACATGACTACCACAGCTACAACAACATGACTACCACAGCTACACTTACATGACTACCACAGCTACACCAACATGACTACCACAGCTACACTTACATGACTACCACAGCTCCACTTACATGACTACCACAGCTACAATTACATGACTACCACAGCCACACTTACATGACTACCACAGCTAAACTTACATGACAACCACAGCTACACATACATGACTATCATAGCTACACTTACATGACTACCACAGCTACACTTACATGACTACTACAGCAACACTTTCATGACTATCACAGCTACACTTACATTCTTCCACAGATACACTTACATGACTATCAGAGCTACAATTACAGGACTACCACAGCTACACTTACATGACTACAACAGCTACACTTACATGACTACCACAGCTACACTTACATCACTATCACAGCTCCACTTCCATTCGAACACAGATACACTAACATGACTATCACAGCTACATTTACATGACTACCACGGCTATGCTTACATGACTACTACAGCTACACTTTCATGACTATCACAACTACACATACATGACAACCACAGCTACACTTACATTACAACCACAGCTACACTTACATGACTACCACAGCTATACTTACATGACTACCACAGCTACACTCACCTGACTACCACAACTACACTTTAAAGACTACTACAACTACGCTTACAGGACTACCACAGCTACACTTACATGACTACCACAGCTACATTTACATGACTACCACAGCTACACTTACATGACTATCACAGTTACACTTTCATGACTATCACAGTTACACTTACATGGCTATCACAGCTACACTTACCTGACTATCACAGCTATACTTACATGACTACCACAGCTACACTTACATGACTATAACAGCTACACTTACATGAATATCACAGCTACACTTCCATTCGAACACAGATACACTAACATGACTATCACAGCTACATTTACATGACTACCACGGCTATGCTTACATGACTACTACAGCTACACTTTCATGACTATCACAACTACACACACATGACAACCACAGCTACACTTACATTACAACCACAGCTACACTTACATGACTACCACAGCTATACTTACATGACTACCACAGCTACACTCACCTGACTACCACAACTACACTTTAAAGACTACTACAACTACGCTTACAGGACTACCACAGCTACACTTACATGACTACCACAGCTATATTTACATGACTACCACAGCTACACTTACATGACTATCACAGTTACACTTTCATGACTATCACAGTTACACTTACATGGCTATCACAGCTACACTTACCTGACTATCACAGCTATACTTACATGACTACCACAGCTACACTTACATGACTATAACAGCTACACTTACATGAATATCACAGCTACACTTACATGAATATCACAGCTACACTTCCATTCGAACACAGATACACTAACATGACTATCACAGCTACATTTACATGACTACCACGGCTATGCTTACATGACTACTACAGCTACACTTTCATGACTATCACAACTACACTTACATGACTATCAGAGCTACACTTACACGACTACCACAGCTTCACTTACATGACTACCACAGCTTCACTTACATGACTACCACAGCTACACTTACATGACTACCACAGCTACACTTACATGACTATCAGAGCTACACTTACATGAATACCACAGCTACACTTATATGACTACCACAGCCACACTTACATGACTACCACAGCTAAACTTACATGACAACCACAGCTACACATACATGACTAACACAGCTACGCTTACATGACTACCACAGCTACACTAACATGACTACCACAGCTACACCAACATGACTACCACAGCTACACTTACATGACTACCACAGATACACCAACATGACTATCACAGCTACACTTACATGACTACCACAGCTACACTTTCATGACTACCAGAGCTACACTTACATGACTATCACAGTTACACTTACATGACTATCACAGTTACACTTACATGACTATCACAGCTACACTTACCTGACTATCACAGCTACACTTACATGACTATCACAGCTACACTTACATGAATATCACAGCTACACTTACCTGACTATCACAGCTACACTTACATGACTACCACAACTACAGTTGCATGACTATCTAAACTACACTTACATGACTATCACAGCTACGCTTACATGACTATCACAGCTACACTTACACGACTACCACAGCTACACTTACATGACTACCACAGCTACACTTACACGACTACCACAGCTACACTTACATGACTACCACAGATATACTTACATGAATATCACAGCTACACTTACATGACTACCACAGCTACACATGCAAGACTACCACAGCGAAACTTAAAAGCTACCACAGCTACACTTACATGACTAGCACAACTACACTTACATGAATATCACAGCTACACTTACATGACTACCACAACTACACTTACATGAATATCACAGCTACACTTACATGACTATAACAGTTACACTTACATGACAACCACAGCTACACATACATGACTACCACAGCTACACTTACATTACAACCACAGCTACACTTACATGACAACCACAGCTACACTTACATGACTACCACACATGTCTACCACAGCTACACCAACATGACTACCACAGCTACACTTACATGACTACCACAGCTACACTAACATGACTACCACAGCTACACTTACATGACTACCACAGCTACACTAACATGACTACCACAGCTAAACTTACATGACTACCACAGCTACAACAACATGACTACCACAGCTACACTTACATGACTACCACAACTACACCAACATGACTACCACAGCTACACTTACATGACTACCACAGCTACACCAACATGACTACCACAGCTACACTAACATGACTATCACGGCTACACCAACATGACTACCACAGCTACACCAACATGACTACCAAAGCTACACTTACAAGACTACCACAGCTAAACTTACATGACAACCACAGCTACAATTACATGACTATCATAGCTACACTTACATGACTACCACAGCTACACTTACATGACTACTACAGCAACACTTTCATGACTATCACAGCTACACTTACATTCTACCACAGATACACTAACATGACTATCAGAGCTACATTTACATGACTACCACAGCTACACTTACATGACTATCAGAGCTACACTTACAGGACTACCACAGCTACACTTACATGACTACAACAGCTACACTTACATGACTACAACAGCTACACTTACATGACTACCACAGCTACACTTACATCACTATCACAGCTCCACTTCCATTCGACCACAGATACACTAACATGACTATCACAGCTAAATTTACATGACTACCACAGCTACACTTACATGACTACCACAGCTACACCAACATGATTACCACAATTACACTTACATGACTATCACAGCTACACTTACATGACTACCACAGCTACATTTACATGACTACCACAGCTACACTTACATGACTATCACAGTTAAACTTACATGACTATCACAGTTACACTTACATGACTATCACAGCTACACTTACCTGACTATCACAGCTACACTTACATGACTACCACAGCTACACTTACATGACTATCACAGCTACACTTACATGACTACCAGAGCTACACTTACATGACTATCACAGTTACACTTACATGACTATCAGTTACACTTACATGACTACTACAGCTACACTTATATGACTATCACAGCTACACTTACATGACTACCACAGCTACACTTACATGACTATCACAGCTACACTTACATGACTAACATAGCTACACTAACAGGACTACCATAACTACCATAATATGACTACCACAGCTACAGTTTAAAGACTACCACAACTACGCTTACAGGACTATCACAGCTAAACTTACAAAACTATCACAGCTACACATACATGACTACCACAGCTACACTTACATGACAACCACAGCTACACTGACATGACTACCACAGCTACACATACATGACTACCACAACTACACTTACAAGACCACCACAGCTACACTTACATGACTATCACAGCTACACTTTAAAGACTACCACAACTACGCTTACAGGACTATCACAGCTAAACTTACAAGACTATCACAGCTACACTTACATGACAACCACAGATACACTTTAAAGACTACCACAGCTACGCTTACATGACGACCACAGCTACACTAACATGACTACCACAGCTACACTTACATGACTACCACAGCTACAACAACATGACTACCACAGCTACACTTACATGACTACCACAGCTACACCAACATGACTACCACAGCTACACTTACATGACTACCACAGCTCCACTTACATGACTACCACAGCTACAATTACATGACTACCACAGCCACACTTACATGACTACCACAGCTAAACTTACATGACAACCACAGCTACACATACATGACTATCATAGCTACACTTACATGACTACCACAGCTACACTTACATGACTACTACAGCAACACTTTCATGACTATCACAGCTACACTTACATTCTTCCACAGATACACTTACATGACTATCAGAGCTACAATTACAGGACTACCACAGCTACACTTACATGACTACAACAGCTACACTTACATGACTACCACAGCTACACTTACATCACTATCACAGCTCCACTTCCATTCGAACACAGATACACTAACATGACTATCACAGCTACATTTACATGACTACCACGGCTATGCTTACATGACTACTACAGCTACACTTTCATGACTATCACAACTACACATACATGACAACCACAGCTACACTTACATTACAACCACAGCTACACTTACATGACTACCACAGCTATACTTACATGACTACCACAGCTACACTCACCTGACTACCACAACTACACTTTAAAGACTACTACAACTACGCTTACAGGACTACCACAGCTACACTTACATGACTACCACAGCTACATTTACATGACTACCACAGCTACACTTACATGACTATCACAGTTACACTTTCATGACTATCACAGTTACACTTACATGGCTATCACAGCTACACTTACCTGACTATCACAGCTATACTTACATGACTACCACAGCTACACTTACATGACTATAACAGCTACACTTACATGAATATCACAGCTACACTTCCATTCGAACACAGATACACTAACATGACTATCACAGCTACATTTACATGACTACCACGGCTATGCTTACATGACTACTACAGCTACACTTTCATGACTATCACAACTACACACACATGACAACCACAGCTACACTTACATGACTATCACAGCTACACTTACATGAATATCACAGCTACACTTACCTGACTATCACAGCTACACTTACATGACTACCACAACTACAGTTGCATGACTATCACAGCTACACTTACATGACTATCACAGCTACGCTTACATGACTATCACAGCTACACTTTCATGACTACCACAACTACACTTACATGACTATCAGAGCTACACTTACACGACTACCACAGCTTCACTTACATGACTACCACAGCTTCACTTACATGACTACCACAGCTACACTTACATGACTATCACAGCTACACCAATATGACTACCACAGCTACACTTACATGACTACCACAGCTACACTTACATGACTACCACAGTCACACTTACATGACTACCACAGCTAAACTTACATGACAACCACAGCTACACATACATGACTACCACAGCTACATCAACATGACTACCACAGCTACACTTACATGACTACCACAGATACACCAACATGACTATCACAGCTACACTTACATGACTACCACAGCTACACTTTCATGACTACCAGAGCTACACTTACATGACTATCACAGTTACACTTACATGACTATCACAGTTACACTTACATGACTATCACAGCTACACTTACCTGACTATCACAGCTACACTTACATGACTATCACAGCTACACTTGCATGAATATCACAGCTACACTTACCTGACTATCACAGCGACACTTACAAGACTACCACAACTACAGTTGCATGACTATCACAGCTACACTTACATGACTATCACAGCTACGCTTACATGACTATCACAGCTACACTTACACGACTACAACAGCTACACTTACATGACTACCACAGATATACTTACATGACTATCACAGCTACACTTACATGACTATCACAGCTACACATGCATGACTACCACAGCGAAACTTTAAAAGCTACCACAGCTACACTTACATGACTACCACAACTACACTTACATGAATATCACAGCTACACTTACATGACTATAACAGTTACACTTACATGACAACCACAGTTACACATACATGACTACCACAGCTACACTTACATTACAACCACAGCTACACTTACATGACAACCACAGCTACACTTACATGACTACCACAGCTACACATACATGACTACCACAACTACACTTACAAGACCACCACAGCTACACTTACATGACTATCACAGCTACACTTACATGACAACCACAGCAACACTTTAAAGACTACCACAACTACACTTACAAGACAACCACGGTTACACTTACATGACTAACACAGCTACACTTACATTACAACCACAGCTACACTTACATGACTACCACAGCTACACTTACATGACTACCACAGATACACCAACATGACTATCACAGCTACACTCACATGACTACCACAGCTACACTTTCATGACTACCACAGCTACACTTATCTGACTATCACAGCTACACTTACATGACTATCACAGCTACACTTACCTGACTATCACAGCTACACTTACATGACTACCACAGCTACACTTACATGACTATCACAGCTACACTTACATGAATATCACAGCTAAACTTACCTGACTATCACAGCTACACTTACATGACTACCACAACTACAGTTGCATGACTATCACAGCTACACTTACATGACTATCACAGCTACGCTTACATGACTATCACAGCTACACTTTCATGACTACCACAACTACACTTACATGACTATCAGAGCTACACTTACACGACTACCACAGCTTCACTTACATGACTACCACAGCTTCACTTACATGACTACCACAGCTACACTTACATGACTATCACAGCTACACCAATATGACTACCACAGCTACACTTACATGACTACCACAGCTACACTTACATGACTACCACAGTCACACTTACATGACTACCACAGCTAAACTTACATGACAACCACAGCTAAACATACATGACTACCACAGCTACATCAACATGACTACCACAGCTACACTTACATGACTACCACACATACACCAACATGACTATCACAGCTACACTTACATGACTACCACAGCTACACTTTCATGACTACCAGAGCTAAACTTACATGACTATCACAGTTACACTTACATGACTATCACAGTTAAACTTACATGACTATCACAGCTACACTTACCTGACTATCACAGCTACACTTACATGACTATCACAGCTACACTTGCATGAATATCACAGCTACACTTACCTGACTATCACAGCGACACTTACAAGACTACCACAACTACAGTTGCATGACTATCACAGCTACACTTACATGACTATCACAGCTACGCTTACATGACTATCACAGCTACACTTACACGACTACAACAGCTACACTTACATGACTACCACAGATATACTTACATGAATATCACAGCTACACTTACATGAATATCACAGCTACACATGCATGACTACCACAGCGAAACTTTAAAAGCTACCACAGCTACACTTACATGACTACCACAACTACACTTACATGAATATCACAGCTACACTTACATGACTACCACAACTACACTTACATGAATATCACAGCTACACTTACATGACTATAACAGTTACACTTACATGACAACCACAGCTACACATACATGACTACCACAGCTACACTTACATGACTACCACAGCTACACTAACATGACTACCACAGCTACACTTTAAAGACTACCACAACTACGCTTACAGGACTATCACAGCTAAACTTACAAGACTATCACAGCTACACTAACATGACTATGACAGTTACACTTACATGACTACCACAGCTACACTTACATGACTATCCCAGCTACACATACATGACTACTACAGCTACACTTACATGACTATCACAGCTACGCTTACGTGACTACCACAGCTACACTTTCATGACTATCACAGCTACACATACATGACTACCACAGCTACACTTACATTACATCCACAGCTACGCTTACATGACTGCCACAGCTACACTTACATGACTACCACAGCTACACCAACATGACAACCACAGATACACATACATGACTAACACAGCTACGCTTATATGACTGCCACAGCTACACTAACATGACTACCACAGCTACACCAACATGACAACCACAGATACACATACATGACTAACACAGCTACGCTTACATGAATACCACAGCTACACTTACATGACTACCGCAGATACACTAACATGACTATCACAGCTACACTTACATGACTACCACAGCTACACTTTCATGACTACCAGAGCTACACTTACATGACTATCACAGTTACACTTACATGACTATCAGTTACACTTACATGACTATCACAGCTACACTTACATGACTACCACAGCTACACTTACATGACTATCACAGCTACACTTACATGACTAACATAGCTACACTAACAGGACTACCATAACTACACTGACATGACTACCACAGCTACACTTTAAAGACTACCACAACTACGCTTACAGGACTATCACAGCTAAACTTACAAAACAATCACAGCTACACTAACATGACTATGACAGTTACACTTACACGACTACCACAGCTACACTTACATGACTATCACAGCTACGCTTACGTGACTACCACAGCTACACTTTCATGACTACCACAACTACGCTTACAGGACTATCACAGCTACACTAACAAGACTATCACAGCTATACTTACATGACTACCACAACTACACTAACATGACTACCACAGCTACACATACATGACTACCACAGCTACACTTACATGACAACCACAGCTACACTTACATGACTACCACAGCTACACATACATGACTACCACAACTACACTTACAAGACCACCACAGCTACACTTACATGACTATCACAGCTACACTTTAAAGACTACCACAACTACGCTTACAGGACTATAACAGCTAAACTTACAAGACTACCACGGTTACACTTACATGACTACCACAACTGCAATTTAAAGACTACCACAACTACGCTTACAGGACTACCACAACTACGCCTACAGGACTACAACAGCTACACTTACATGACTACTACAGCTACACTTATATGACTAACATAGCTACACTAACATGACTACCATAACTACACTAACATGACTACCACAGCTACACTTTAAAGACTACCACAACTACGCTTACAGGACTATCACAGCTAAACTTACAAGACTATCACAGCTACACTAACATGACTATGACAGTTACACTTACATGACTACCACAGCTACACTTACATGACTATCCCAGTTACACATACATGACTACTACAGCTACACTTACATGACTATCACAGCTACGCTTACGTGGCTACCACAGCTACACTTTCATGACTATCACAGCTACACATACATGACTACCACAGCTACACTTACATTACATCCACAGCTACGCTTACATGACTGCCACAGCTACACTTACATGACTACCACAGCTACAGCAACATGACAACCACAGATACACATACATGACTAACACAGCTACGCTTATATGACTGCCACAGCTACACTAACATGACTACCACAGCTACACCAACATGACAACCACAGATACACATACATGACTAACACAGCTACGCTTACATGACTACCACAGCTACACTTACATGACTACCGCAGATACACTAACATGACTATCACAGCTACACTTACATGACTATCACAGTTACACTTACATGACTACCACAGCTACACTTACATGACTATCACAGCTACACTTACATGAATATCACAGCTACACTTACCTGACTATCACAGCTACACTTACATGACTACCACAACTACAGTTGCATGACTATCACAGCTACACTTACATGACTACCACAGCTACACATACATGACTAACACAGCTACGCTTACATTACAACCACAGCTACACTTACATGACTACCACAGCTACGCTTACAGGACTACCACAGCTACACTTACATGACTACCACAGCTACATTTACATGACTATCACAGTTACACTTACATGACTATCACAGTTACACTTACATGACTATCACAGCTACACTTACCTGACTATCACAGCTACACTTACATGACTACCACAGCTACACTTACATGACTATCACAGCTACACTTACATGAATATCACAGCTACACTTACCTGACTATCACAGCTACACTTACATGACTACCACAACTACAGTTGCATGACTATCACAGCTACACTTACATGACTATCACAGCTACGCTTACATGACTATCACAGCTACACTTTCATGACTACCACAACTACACTTACATGACTATCAGAGCTACACTTACACGACTACCACAGCTTCACTTACATGACTACCACAGCTTCACTTACATGACAACCACAGCTACACTTACATGACTATCACAGCTACACCAATATGACTACCACAGCTACACTTACATGACTACCACAGCTACACTTACATGACTACCACAGTCACACTTACATGACTACCACAGCTAAACTTACATGACAACCACAGCTACACATACATGACTACCACAGCTACATCAACATGACTACCACAGCTACACTTACATGACTACCACAGATACACCAACATGACTATCACAGCTACACTTACATGACTACCACAGCTACACTTTCATGACTACCAGAGCTACACTTACATGACTATCACAGTTACACTTACATGACTATCACAGTTACACTTACATGACTATCACAGCTACACTTACCTGACTATCACAGCTACACTTACATGACTATCACAGCTACACTTGCATGAATATCACAGCTACACTTACCTGACTATCACAGCGACACTTACAAGACTACCACAACTACAGTTGCATGACTATCACAGCTATACTTACATGACTATCACAGCTACGCTTACATGACTATCACAGCTACACTTACACGACTACAACAGCTACACTTACATGACTACCACAGATATACTTACATGAATATCACAGCTACACTTACATGACTATCACAGCTACACATGCATGACTACCACAGCGAAACTTTAAAAGCTACCACAGCTACACTTACATGACTACCACAACTACACTTACATGAATATCACAGCTACACTTACATGACTATAACAGTTACACTTACATGACAACCACAGTTACACATACATGACTACCACAGCTACACTTACATTACAACCACAGCTACACTTACATGACAACCACAGCTACACTTACATGACTACCACAGCTACACATACATGACTACCACAACTACACTTACAAGACCACCACAGCTACACTTACATGACTATCACAGCTACACTTACATGACAACCACAGCAACACTTTAAAGACTACCACAACTACACTTACAAGACAACCACGGTTACACTTACATGACTAACACAGCTACACTTACATTACAACCACAGCTACACTTACATGACTACCACAGCTACACTTACATGACTACCACAGCTACACTCACCTGACTACCACAACTACACTTTAAAGACTACTACAACTACGCTTTCATGACTACCACAGCTACACTTACCTGACTATCACAGCTACACTTACATGACTATCACAGCTACACTTACCTGACTATCACAGCTACACTTACATGACTACCACAGCTACACTTACATGACTATCACAGCTACACTTACATGAATATCACATCTACACTTACCGGACTATCACAGCTACACTTACATGACTACCACAACTACAGTTGCATGACTATCACAGCTACACTTACATGACTATCACAGCTACGCTTACATGACTATCACAGCTACACTTTCATGACTACCACAACTACACTTACATGACTATCAGAGCTACACTTACACGACTACCACAGCTTCACTTACATGACTACCACAGCTTCACTTACATGACTACCACAGCTTCACTTACATGACTACCACAGCTTCACTTACATGACTACCACAGCTACACTTACATGACTACCACAGCTACACTTACATGACTATCAGAGCTACACTTACATGAATACCACAGCTACACTTATATGACTACCACAGCCACACTTACATGACTACCACAGCTAAACTTACATGACAACCACAGCTACACATACATGACTAACACAGCTACGCTTACATGACTACCACAGCTACACTAACATGACTACCACAGCTACACCAACATGACTACCACAGCTACACTTACATGACTACCACAGATACACCAACATGACTATCACAGCTACACTTACATGACTACCACAGCTACACTTTCATGACTACCAGAGCTACACTTACATGACTATCACAGTTACACTTACATGACTATCACAGTTACACTTACATGACTATCACAGCTACACTTACCTGACTATCACAGCTACACTTACATGACTATCACAGCTACACTTACATGAATATCACAGCTACACTTACCTGACTATCACAGCTACACTTACATGACTACCACAACTACAGTTGCATGACTATCTAAACTACACTTACATGACTATCACAGCTACGCTTACATGACTATCACAGCTACACTTACACGACTACCACAGCTACACTTACATGACTACCACAGCTACACTTACACGACTACCACAGCTACACTTACATGACTACCACAGATATACTTACATGAATATCACAGCTACACTTACATGACTACCACAGCTACACATGCAAGACTACCACAGCGAAACTTAAAAGCTACCACAGCTACACTTACATGACTAGCACAACTACACTTACATGAATATCACAGCTACACTTACATGACTACCACAACTACACTTACATGAATATCACAGCTACACTTACATGACTATAACAGTTACACTTACATGACAACCACAGCTACACATACATGACTACCACAGCTACACTTACATTACAACCACAGCTACACTTACATGACAACCACAGCTACACTTACATGACTACCACACATGTCTACCACAGCTACACCAACATGACTACCACAGCTACACTTACATGACTACCACAGCTACACTAACATGACTACCACAGCTACACTTACATGACTACCACAGCTACACTAACATGACTACCACAGCTAAACTTACATGACTACCACAGCTACAACAACATGACTACCACAGCTACACTTACATGACTACCACAACTACACCAACATGACTACCACAGCTACACTTACATGACTACCACAGCTACACCAACATGACTACCACAGCTACACTAACATGACTATCACGGCTACACCAACATGACTACCACAGCTACACCAACATGACTACCAAAGCTACACTTACAAGACTACCACAGCTAAACTTACATGACAACCACAGCTACAATTACATGACTATCATAGCTACACTTACATGACTACCACAGCTACACTTACATGACTACTACAGCAACACTTTCATGACTATCACAGCTACACTTACATTCTACCACAGATACACTAACATGACTATCAGAGCTACATTTACATGACTACCACAGCTACACTTACATGACTATCAGAGCTACACTTACAGGACTACCACAGCTACACTTACATGACTACAACAGCTACACTTACATGACTACAACAGCTACACTTACATGACTACCACAGCTACACTTACATCACTATCACAGCTCCACTTCCATTCGACCACAGATACACTAACATGACTATCACAGCTAAATTTACATGACTACCACAGCTACACTTACATGACTACCACAGCTACACCAACATGATTACCACAATTACACTTACATGACTATCACAGCTACACTTACATGACTACCACAGCTACATTTACATGACTACCACAGCTACACTTACATGACTATCACAGTTAAACTTACATGACTATCACAGTTACACTTACATGACTATCACAGCTACACTTACCTGACTATCACAGCTACACTTACATGACTACCACAGCTACACTTACATGACTATCACAGCTACACTTACATGACTACCAGAGCTACACTTACATGACTATCACAGTTACACTTACATGACTATCAGTTACACTTACATGACTACTACAGCTACACTTATATGACTATCACAGCTACACTTACATGACTACCACAGCTACACTTACATGACTATCACAGCTACACTTACATGACTAACATAGCTACACTAACAGGACTACCATAACTACCATAATATGACTACCACAGCTACAGTTTAAAGACTACCACAACTACGCTTACAGGACTATCACAGCTAAACTTACAAAACTATCACAGCTACACATACATGACTACCACAGCTACACTTACATGACAACCACAGCTACACTGACATGACTACCACAGCTACACATACATGACTACCACAACTACACTTACAAGACCACCACAGCTACACTTACATGACTATCACAGCTACACTTTAAAGACTACCACAACTACGCTTACAGGACTATCACAGCTAAACTTACAAGACTATCACAGCTACACTTACATGACAACCACAGATACACTTTAAAGACTACCACAGCTACGCTTACATGACGACCACAGCTACACTAACATGACTACCACAGCTACACTTACATGACTACCACAGCTACAACAACATGACTACCACAGCTACACTTACATGACTACCACAGCTACACCAACATGACTACCACAGCTACACTTACATGACTACCACAGCTCCACTTACATGACTACCACAGCTACAATTACATGACTACCACAGCCACACTTACATGACTACCACAGCTAAACTTACATGACAACCACAGCTACACATACATGACTATCATAGCTACACTTACATGACTACCACAGCTACACTTACATGACTACTACAGCAACACTTTCATGACTATCACAGCTACACTTACATTCTTCCACAGATACACTTACATGACTATCAGAGCTACAATTACAGGACTACCACAGCTACACTTACATGACTACAACAGCTACACTTACATGACTACCACAGCTACACTTACATCACTATCACAGCTCCACTTCCATTCGAACACAGATACACTAACATGACTATCACAGCTACATTTACATGACTACCACGGCTATGCTTACATGACTACTACAGCTACACTTTCATGACTATCACAACTACACATACATGACAACCACAGCTACACTTACATTACAACCACAGCTACACTTACATGACTACCACAGCTATACTTACATGACTACCACAGCTACACTCACCTGACTACCACAACTACACTTTAAAGACTACTACAACTACGCTTACAGGACTACCACAGCTACACTTACATGACTACCACAGCTACATTTACATGACTACCACAGCTACACTTACATGACTATCACAGTTACACTTTCATGACTATCACAGTTACACTTACATGGCTATCACAGCTACACTTACCTGACTATCACAGCTATACTTACATGACTACCACAGCTACACTTACATGACTATAACAGCTACACTTACATGAATATCACAGCTACACTTCCATTCGAACACAGATACACTAACATGACTATCACAGCTACATTTACATGACTACCACGGCTATGCTTACATGACTACTACAGCTACACTTTCATGACTATCACAACTACACACACATGACAACCACAGCTACACTTACATGACTATCACAGCTACACTTACATGAATATCACAGCTACACTTACCTGACTATCACAGCTACACTTACATGACTACCACAACTACAGTTGCATGACTATCACAGCTACACTTACATGACTATCACAGCTACGCTTACATGACTATCACAGCTACACTTTCATGACTACCACAACTACACTTACATGACTATCAGAGCTACACTTACACGACTACCACAGCTTCACTTACATGACTACCACAGCTTCACTTACATGACTACCACAGCTACACTTACATGACTATCACAGCTACACCAATATGACTACCACAGCTACACTTACATGACTACCACAGCTACACTTACATGACTACCACAGTCACACTTACATGACTACCACAGCTAAACTTACATGACAACCACAGCTACACATACATGACTACCACAGCTACATCAACATGACTACCACAGCTACACTTACATGACTACCACAGATACACCAACATGACTATCACAGCTACACTTACATGACTACCACAGCTACACTTTCATGACTACCAGAGCTACACTTACATGACTATCACAGTTACACTTACATGACTATCACAGTTACACTTACATGACTATCACAGCTACACTTACCTGACTATCACAGCTACACTTACATGACTATCACAGCTACACTTGCATGAATATCACAGCTACACTTACCTGACTATCACAGCGACACTTACAAGACTACCACAACTACAGTTGCATGACTATCACAGCTACACTTACATGACTATCACAGCTACGCTTACATGACTATCACAGCTACACTTACACGACTACAACAGCTACACTTACATGACTACCACAGATATACTTACATGACTATCACAGCTACACTTACATGACTATCACAGCTACACATGCATGACTACCACAGCGAAACTTTAAAAGCTACCACAGCTACACTTACATGACTACCACAACTACACTTACATGAATATCACAGCTACACTTACATGACTATAACAGTTACACTTACATGACAACCACAGTTACACATAAATGACTACCACAGCTACACTTACATTACAACCACAGCTACACTTACATGACAACCACAGCTACACTTACATGACTACCACAGCTACACATACATGACTACCACAACTACACTTACAAGACCACCACAGCTACACTTACATGACTATCACAGCTACACTTACATGACAACCACAGCAACACTTTAAAGACTACCACAACTACACTTACAAGACAACCACGGTTACACTTACATGACTAACACAGCTACACTTACATTACAACCACAGCTACACTTACATGACTACCACAGCTACACTTACATGACTACCACAGATACACCAACATGACTATCACAGCTACACTCACATGACTACCACAGCTACACTTTCATGACTACCACAGCTACACTTATCTGACTATCACAGCTACACTTACATGACTATCACAGCTACACTTACCTGACTATCACAGCTACACTTACATGACTACCACAGCTACACTTACATGACTATCACAGCTACACTTACATGAATATCACAGCTAAACTTACCTGACTATCACAGCTACACTTACATGACTACCACAACTACAGTTGCATGACTATCACAGCTACACTTACATGACTATCACAGCTACGCTTACATGACTATCACAGCTACACTTTCATGACTACCACAACTACACTTACATGACTATCAGAGCTACACTTACACGACTACCACAGCTTCACTTACATGACTACCACAGCTTCACTTACATGACTACCACAGCTACACTTACATGACTATCACAGCTACACCAATATGACTACCACAGCTACACTTACATGACTACCACAGCTACACTTACATGACTACCACAGTCACACTTACATGACTACCACAGCTAAACTTACATGACAACCACAGCTAAACATACATGACTACCACAGCTACATCAACATGACTACCACAGCTACACTTACATGACTACCACACATACACCAACATGACTATCACAGCTACACTTACATGACTACCACAGCTACACTTTCATGACTACCAGAGCTAAACTTACATGACTATCACAGTTACACTTACATGACTATCACAGTTAAACTTACATGACTATCACAGCTACACTTACCTGACTATCACAGCTACACTTACATGACTATCACAGCTACACTTGCATGAATATCACAGCTACACTTACCTGACTATCACAGCGACACTTACAAGACTACCACAACTACAGTTGCATGACTATCACAGCTACACTTACATGACTATCACAGCTACGCTTACATGACTATCACAGCTACACTTACACGACTACAACAGCTACACTTACATGACTACCACAGATATACTTACATGAATATCACAGCTACACTTACATGAATATCACAGCTACACATGCATGACTACCACAGCGAAACTTTAAAAGCTACCACAGCTACACTTACATGACTACCACAACTACACTTACATGAATATCACAGCTACACTTACATGACTACCACAACTACACTTACATGAATATCACAGCTACACTTACATGACTATAACAGTTACACTTACATGACAACCACAGCTACACATACATGACTACCACAGCTACACTTACATGACTACCACAGCTACACTAACATGACTACCACAGCTACACTTTAAAGACTACCACAACTACGCTTACAGGACTATCACAGCTAAACTTACAAGACTATCACAGCTACACTAACATGACTATGACAGTTACACTTACATGACTACCACAGCTACACTTACATGACTATCCCAGCTACACATACATGACTACTACAGCTACACTTACATGACTATCACAGCTACGCTTACGTGACTACCACAGCTACACTTTCATGACTATCACAGCTACACATACATGACTACCACAGCTACACTTACATTACATCCACAGCTACGCTTACATGACTGCCACAGCTACACTTACATGACTACCACAGCTACAGCAACATGACAACCACAGATACACATACATGACTAACACAGCTACGCTTATATGACTGCCACAGCTACACTAACATGACTACCACAGCTACACCAACATGACAACCACAGATACACATACATGACTAACACAGCTACGCTTACATGAATACCACAGCTACACTTACATGACTACCGCAGATACACTAACATGACTATCACAGCTACACTTACATGACTACCACAGCTACACTTTCATGACTACCAGAGCTACACTTACATGACTATCACAGTTACACTTACATGACTATCAGTTACACTTACATGACTATCACAGCTACACTTACATGACTACCACAGCTACACTTACATGACTATCACAGCTACACTTACATGACTAACATAGCTACACTAACAGGACTACCATAACTACACTGACATGACTACCACAGCTACACTTTAAAGACTACCACAACTACGCTTACAGGACTATCACAGCTAAACTTACAAAACAATCACAGCTACACTAACATGACTATGACAGTTACACTTACACGACTACCACAGCTACACTTACATGACTATCACAGCTACGCTTACGTGACTACCACAGCTACACTTTCATGACTACCACAACTACGCTTACAGGACTATCACAGCTACACTAACAAGACTATCACAGCTATACTTACATGACTACCACAACTACACTAACATGACTACCACAGCTACACATACATGACTACCACAGCTACACTTACATGACAACCACAGCTACACTTACATGACTACCACAGCTACACATACATGACTACCACAACTACACTTACAAGACCACCACAGCTACACTTACATGACTATCACAGCTACACTTTAAAGACTACCACAACTACGCTTACAGGACTATAACAGCTAAACTTACAAGACTACCACGGTTACACTTACATGACTACCACAACTGCAATTTAAAGACTACCACAACTACGCTTACAGGACTACCACAACTACGCCTACAGGACTACAACAGCTACACTTACATGACTACTACAGCTACACTTATATGACTAACATAGCTACACTAACATGACTACCATAACTACACTAACATGACTACCACAGCTACACTTTAAAGACTACCACAACTACGCTTACAGGACTATCACAGCTAAACTTACAAGACTATCACAGCTACACTAACATGACTATGACAGTTACACTTACATGACTACCACAGCTACACTTACATGACTATCCCAGTTACACATACATGACTACTACAGCTACACTTACATGACTATCACAGCTACGCTTACGTGGCTACCACAGCTACACTTTCATGACTATCACAGCTACACATACATGACTACCACAGCTACACTTACATTACATCCACAGCTACGCTTACATGACTGCCACAGCTACACTTACATGACTACCACAGCTACAGCAACATGACAACCACAGATACACATACATGACTAACACAGCTACGCTTATATGACTGCCACAGCTACACTAACATGACTACCACAGCTACACCAACATGACAACCACAGATACACATACATGACTAACACAGCTAGGCTTACATGACTACCACAGCTACACTTACATGACTACCGCAGATACACTAACATGACTATCACAGCTACACTTACATGACTATCACAGTTACACTTACATGACTACCACAGCTACACTTACATGACTATCACAGCTACACTTACATGAATATCACAGCTACACTTACCTGACTATCACAGCTACACTTACATGACTACCACAACTACAGTTGCATGACTATCACAGCTACACTTACATGACTACCACAGCTACACATACATGACTAACACAGCTACGCTTACATTACAACCACAGCTACACTTACATGACTACCACAGCTACGCTTACAGGACTACCACAGCTACACTTACATGACTACCACAGCTACATTTACATGACTATCACAGTTACACTTACATGACTATCACAGTTACACTTACATGACTATCACAGCTACACTTATCTGACTATCACAGCTACACTTACATGACTACCACAGCTACACTTACATGACTATCACAGCTACACTTACATGAATATCACAGCTACACTTACCTGACTATCACAGCTACACTTACATGACTACCACAACTACAGTTGCATGACTATCACAGCTACACTTACATGACTATCACAGCTACGCTTACATGACTATCACAGCTACACTTTCATGACTACCACAACTACACTTACATGACTATCAGAGCTACACTTACACGACTACCACAGCTTCACTTACATGACTACCACAGCTTCACTTACATGACAACCACAGCTACACTTACATGACTATCACAGCTACACCAATATGACTACCACAGCTACACTTACATGACTACCACAGCTACACTTACATGACTACCACAGTCACACTTACATGACTACCACAGCTAAACTTACATGACAACCACAGCTACACATACATGACTACCACAGCTACATCAACATGACTACCACAGCTACACTTACATGACTACCACAGATACACCAACATGACTATCACAGCTACACTTACATGACTACCACAGCTACACTTTCATGACTACCAGAGCTACACTTACATGACTATCACAGTTACACTTACATGACTATCACAGTTACACTTACATGACTATCACAGCTACACTTACCTGACTATCACAGCTACACTTACATGACTATCACAGCTACACTTGCATGAATATCACAGCTACACTTACCTGACTATCACAGCGACACTTACAAGACTACCACAACTACAGTTGCATGACTATCACAGCTATACTTACATGACTATCACAGCTACGCTTACATGACTATCACAGCTACACTTACACGACTACAACAGCTACACTTACATGACTACCACAGATATACTTACATGAATATCACAGCTACACTTACATGACTATCACAGCTACACATGCATGACTACCACAGCGAAACTTTAAAAGCTACCACAGCTACACTTACATGACTACCACAACTACACTTACATGAATATCACAGCTACACTTACATGACTACCACAGCTACACTTACATTACAACCACAGCTACACTTACATGACAACCACAGCTACACTTACATGACTACCACAGCTACACATACATGACTACCACAACTACACTTACAAGACCACCACAGCTACACTTACATGACTATCACAGCTACACTTACATGACAACCACAGCAACACTTTAAAGACTACCACAACTACACTTACAAGACAACCACGGTTACACTTACATGACTAACACAGCTACACTTACATTACAACCACAGCTACACTTACATGACTACCACAGCTACACTTACATGACTACCACAGCTACACTCACCTGACTACCACAACTACACTTTAAAGACTACTACAACTACGCTTTCATGACTACCACAGCTACACTTACCTGACTATCACAGCTACACTTACATGACTATCACAGCTACACTTACCTGACTATCACAGCTACACTTACATGACTACCACAGCTACACTTACATGACTATCACAGCTACACTTACATGAATATCACATCTACACTTACCGGACTATCACAGCTACACTTACATGACTACCACAACTACAGTTGCATGACTATCACAGCTACACTTACATGACTATCACAGCTACGCTTACATGACTATCACAGCTACACTTTCATGACTACCACAACTACACTTACATGACTATCAGAGCTACACTTACACGACTACCACAGCTTCACTTACATGACTACCACAGCTTCACTTACATGACTACCACAGCTACACTTACATGACTATCACAGCTACACCAATATGACTACCACAGCTACACTTACATGACTACCACAGCTACACTTACATGACTACCACAGTCACACTTACATGACTACCACAGCTAAACTTACATGACAACCACAGCTACACATACATGACTACCACAGCTACATCAACATGACTACCACAGCTACACTTACATGACTACCACAGATACACCAACATGACTATCACAGCTACACTTACATGACTACCACAGCTACACTTTCATGACTACCAGAGCTACACTTACATGACTATCACAGTTACACTTACATGACTATCACAGTTACACTTACATGACTATCACAGCTACACTTACCTGACTATCACAGCTACACTTACATGACTATCACAGCTACACTTGCATGAATATCACAGCTACACTTACCTGACTATCACAGCGACACTTACAAGACTACCACAATTACAGTTGCATGACTATCACAGCTACACTTACATGACTATCACAGCTACGCTTACATGACTATCACAGCTACACTTACACGACTACAACAGCTACACTTACATGACTACCACAGATATACTTACATGAATATCACAGCTACACTTACATGAATATCACAGCTACACATGCATGACTACCACAGCGAAACTTTAAAAGCTACCACAGCTACACTTACATGACTACCACAACTACACTTACATGAATATCACAGCTACACTTACATGACTACCACAACTACACTTACATGAATATCACAGCTACACTTACATGACTATAACAGTTACACTTACATGACAACCACAGCTACACATACATGACTACCACAGCTACACTTACATGACTACCACAGCTACACTAACATGACTACCACAGCTACACTTTAAAGACTACCACAACTACGCTTACAGGACTATCACAGCTAAACTTACAAGACTATCACAGCTACACTAACATGACTATGACAGTTACACTTACATGACTACCACAGCTACACTTACATGACTATCCCAGCTACACATACATGACTACTACAGCTACACTTACATGACTATCACAGCTACGCTTACGTGACTACCACAGCTACACTTTCATGACTATCACAGCTACACATACATGACTACCACAGCTACACTTACATTACATCCACAGCTACGCTTAAATGACTGCCACAGCTACACTTACATGACTACCACAGCTACACCAACATGACAACCACAGATACACATACATGACTAACACAGCTACGCTTATATGACTGCCACAGCTACACTAACATGACTACCACAGCTACACCAACATGACAACCACAGATACACATACATGACTAACACAGCTACGCTTACATGACTACCACAGCTACACTTACATGACTACCGCAGATACACTAACATGACTATCACAGCTACACTTACATGACTACCACAGCTACACTTTCATGACTACCAGAGCTACACTTACATGACTATCACAGTTACACTTACATGACTATCAGTTACACTTACATGACTACTACAGCTACACTTATATGACTATGACAGCTACACTTACATGAATATCACAGCTACACTTCCATTCGAACACAGATACACTAACATGACTATCACAGCTACATTTACATGACTACCACGGCTATGCTTACATGACTACTACAGCTACACTTTCATGACTATCACAACTACACACACATGACAACCACAGCTACACTTACATGACTATCACAGCTACACTTACATGAATATCACAGCTACACTTACCTGACTATCACAGCTACACTTACATGACTACCACAACTACAGTTGCATGACTATCACAGCTACACTTACATGACTATCACAGCTACGCTTACATGACTATCACAGCTACACTTTCATGACTACCACAACTACACTTACATGACTATCAGAGCTACACTTACACGACTACCACAGCTTCACTTACATGACTACCACAGCTTCACTTACATGACTACCACAGCTACACTTACATGACTATCACAGCTACACCAATATGACTACCACAGCTACACTTACATGACTACCACAGCTACACTTACATGACTACCACAGTCACACTTACATGACTACCACAGCTAAACTTACATGACAACCACAGCTACACATACATGACTACCACAGCTACATCAACATGACTACCACAGCTACACTTACATGACTACCACAGATACACCAACATGACTATCACAGCTACACTTACATGACTACCACAGCTACACTTTCATGACTACCAGAGCTACACTTACATGACTATCACAGTTACACTTACATGACTATCACAGTTACACTTACATGACTATCACAGCTACACTTACCTGACTATCACAGCTACACTTACATGACTATCACAGCTACACTTGCATGAATATCACAGCTACACTTACCTGACTATCACAGCGACACTTACAAGACTACCACAACTACAGTTGCATGACTATCACAGCTACACTTACATGACTATCACAGCTACGCTTACATGACTATCACAGCTACACTTACACGACTACAACAGCTACACTTACATGACTACCACAGATATACTTACATGACTATCACAGCTACACTTACATGACTATCACAGCTACACATGCATGACTACCACAGCGAAACTTTAAAAGCTACCACAGCTACACTTACATGACTACCACAACTACACTTACATGAATATCACAGCTACACTTACATGACTATAACAGTTACACTTACATGACAACCACAGTTACACATAAATGACTACCACAGCTACACTTACATTACAACCACAGCTACACTTACATGACAACCACAGCTACACTTACATGACTACCACAGCTACACATACATGACTACCACAACTACACTTACAAGACCACCACAGCTACACTTACATGACTATCACAGCTACACTTACATGACAACCACAGCAACACTTTAAAGACTACCACAACTACACTTACAAGACAACCACGGTTACACTTACATGACTAACACAGCTACACTTACATTACAACCACAGCTACACTTACATGACTACCACAGCTACACTTACATGACTACCACAGATACACCAACATGACTATCACAGCTACACTCACATGACTACCACAGCTACACTTTCATGACTACCACAGCTACACTTATCTGACTATCACAGCTACACTTACATGACTATCACAGCTACACTTACCTGACTATCACAGCTACACTTACATGACTACCACAGCTACACTTACATGACTATCACAGCTACACTTACATGAATATCACAGCTAAACTTACCTGACTATCACAGCTACACTTACATGACTACCACAACTACAGTTGCATGACTATCACAGCTACACTTACATGACTATCACAGCTACGCTTACATGACTATCACAGCTACACTTTCATGACTACCACAACTACACTTACATGACTATCAGAGCTACACTTACACGACTACCACAGCTTCACTTACATGACTACCACAGCTTCACTTACATGACTACCACAGCTACACTTACATGACTATCACAGCTACACCAATATGACTACCACAGCTACACTTACATGACTACCACAGCTACACTTACATGACTACCACAGTCACACTTACATGACTACCACAGCTAAACTTACATGACAACCACAGCTAAACATACATGACTACCACAGCTACATCAACATGACTACCACAGCTACACTTACATGACTACCACACATACACCAACATGACTATCACAGCTACACTTACATGACTACCACAGCTACACTTTCATGACTACCAGAGCTAAACTTACATGACTATCACAGTTACACTTACATGACTATCACAGTTAAACTTACATGACTATCACAGCTACACTTACCTGACTATCACAGCTACACTTACATGACTATCACAGCTACACTTGCATGAATATCACAGCTACACTTACCTGACTATCACAGCGACACTTACAAGACTACCACAACTACAGTTGCATGACTATCACAGCTACACTTACATGACTATCACAGCTACGCTTACATGACTATCACAGCTACACTTACACGACTACAACAGCTACACTTACATGACTACCACAGATATACTTACATGAATATCACAGCTACACTTACATGAATATCACAGCTACACATGCATGACTACCACAGCGAAACTTTAAAAGCTACCACAGCTACACTTACATGACTACCACAACTACACTTACATGAATATCACAGCTACACTTACATGACTACCACAACTACACTTACATGAATATCACAGCTACACTTACATGACTATAACAGTTACACTTACATGACAACCACAGCTACACATACATGACTACCACAGCTACACTTACATGACTACCACAGCTACACTAACATGACTACCACAGCTACACTTTAAAGACTACCACAACTACGCTTACAGGACTATCACAGCTAAACTTACAAGACTATCACAGCTACACTAACATGACTATGACAGTTACACTTACATGACTACCACAGCTACACTTACATGACTATCCCAGCTACACATACATGACTACTACAGCTACACTTACATGACTATCACAGCTACGCTTACGTGACTACCACAGCTACACTTTCATGACTATCACAGCTACACATACATGACTACCACAGCTACACTTACATTACATCCACAGCTACGCTTACATGACTGCCACAGCTACACTTACATGACTACCACAGCTACAGCAACATGACAACCACAGATACACATACATGACTAACACAGCTACGCTTATATGACTGCCACAGCTACACTAACATGACTACCACAGCTACACCAACATGACAACCACAGATACACATACATGACTAACACAGCTACGCTTACATGAATACCACAGCTACACTTACATGACTACCGCAGATACACTAACATGACTATCACAGCTACACTTACATGACTACCACAGCTACACTTTCATGACTACCAGAGCTACACTTACATGACTATCACAGTTACACTTACATGACTATCAGTTACACTTACATGACTATCACAGCTACACTTACATGACTACCACAGCTACACTTACATGACTATCACAGCTACACTTACATGACTAACATAGCTACACTAACAGGACTACCATAACTACACTGACATGACTACCACAGCTACACTTTAAAGACTACCACAACTACGCTTACAGGACTATCACAGCTAAACTTACAAAACAATCACAGCTACACTAACATGACTATGACAGTTACACTTACACGACTACCACAGCTACACTTACATGACTATCACAGCTACGCTTACGTGACTACCACAGCTACACTTTCATGACTACCACAACTACGCTTACAGGACTATCACAGCTACACTAACAAGACTATCACAGCTATACTTACATGACTACCACAACTACACTAACATGACTACCACAGCTACACATACATGACTACCACAGCTACACTTACATGACAACCACAGCTACACTTACATGACTACCACAGCTACACATACATGACTACCACAACTACACTTACAAGACCACCACAGCTACACTTACATGACTATCACAGCTACACTTTAAAGACTACCACAACTACGCTTACAGGACTATAACAGCTAAACTTACAAGACTACCACGGTTACACTTACATGACTACCACAACTGCAATTTAAAGACTACCACAACTACGCTTACAGGACTACCACAACTACGCCTACAGGACTACAACAGCTACACTTACATGACTACTACAGCTACACTTATATGACTAACATAGCTACACTAACATGACTACCATAACTACACTAACATGACTACCACAGCTACACTTTAAAGACTACCACAACTACGCTTACAGGACTATCACAGCTAAACTTACAAGACTATCACAGCTACACTAACATGACTATGACAGTTACACTTACATGACTACCACAGCTACACTTACATGACTATCCCAGTTACACATACATGACTACTACAGCTACACTTACATGACTATCACAGCTACGCTTACGTGGCTACCACAGCTACACTTTCATGACTATCACAGCTACACATACATGACTACCACAGCTACACTTACATTACATCCACAGCTACGCTTACATGACTGCCACAGCTACACTTACATGACTACCACAGCTACAGCAACATGACAACCACAGATACACATACATGACTAACACAGCTACGCTTATATGACTGCCACAGCTACACTAACATGACTACCACAGCTACACCAACATGACAACCACAGATACACATACATGACTAACACAGCTAGGCTTACATGACTACCACAGCTACACTTACATGACTACCGCAGATACACTAACATGACTATCACAGCTACACTTACATGACTATCACAGTTACACTTACATGACTACCACAGCTACACTTACATGACTATCACAGCTACACTTACATGAATATCACAGCTACACTTACCTGACTATCACAGCTACACTTACATGACTACCACAACTACAGTTGCATGACTATCACAGCTACACTTACATGACTACCACAGCTACACATACATGACTAACACAGCTACGCTTACATTACAACCACAGCTACACTTACATGACTACCACAGCTACGCTTACAGGACTACCACAGCTACACTTACATGACTACCACAGCTACATTTACATGACTATCACAGTTACACTTACATGACTATCACAGTTACACTTACATGACTATCACAGCTACACTTATCTGACTATCACAGCTACACTTACATGACTACCACAGCTACACTTACATGACTATCACAGCTACACTTACATGAATATCACAGCTACACTTACCTGACTATCACAGCTACACTTACATGACTACCACAACTACAGTTGCATGACTATCACAGCTACACTTACATGACTATCACAGCTACGCTTACATGACTATCACAGCTACACTTTCATGACTACCACAACTACACTTACATGACTATCAGAGCTACACTTACACGACTACCACAGCTTCACTTACATGACTACCACAGCTTCACTTACATGACAACCACAGCTACACTTACATGACTATCACAGCTACACCAATATGACTACCACAGCTACACTTACATGACTACCACAGCTACACTTACATGACTACCACAGTCACACTTACATGACTACCACAGCTAAACTTACATGACAACCACAGCTACACATACATGACTACCACAGCTACATCAACATGACTACCACAGCTACACTTACATGACTACCACAGATACACCAACATGACTATCACAGCTACACTTACATGACTACCACAGCTACACTTTCATGACTACCAGAGCTACACTTACATGACTATCACAGTTACACTTACATGACTATCACAGTTACACTTACATGACTATCACAGCTACACTTACCTGACTATCACAGCTACACTTACATGACTATCACAGCTACACTTGCATGAATATCACAGCTACACTTACCTGACTATCACAGCGACACTTACAAGACTACCACAACTACAGTTGCATGACTATCACAGCTATACTTACATGACTATCACAGCTACGCTTACATGACTATCACAGCTACACTTACACGACTACAACAGCTACACTTACATGACTACCACAGATATACTTACATGAATATCACAGCTACACTTACATGACTATCACAGCTACACATGCATGACTACCACAGCGAAACTTTAAAAGCTACCACAGCTACACTTACATGACTACCACAACTACACTTACATGAATATCACAGCTACACTTACATGACTACCACAGCTACACTTACATTACAACCACAGCTACACTTACATGACAACCACAGCTACACTTACATGACTACCACAGCTACACATACATGACTACCACAACTACACTTACAAGACCACCACAGCTACACTTACATGACTATCACAGCTACACTTACATGACAACCACAGCAACACTTTAAAGACTACCACAACTACACTTACAAGACAACCACGGTTACACTTACATGACTAACACAGCTACACTTACATTACAACCACAGCTACACTTACATGACTACCACAGCTACACTTACATGACTACCACAGCTACACTCACCTGACTACCACAACTACACTTTAAAGACTACTACAACTACGCTTTCATGACTACCACAGCTACACTTACCTGACTATCACAGCTACACTTACATGACTATCACAGCTACACTTACCTGACTATCACAGCTACACTTACATGACTACCACAGCTACACTTACATGACTATCACAGCTACACTTACATGAATATCACATCTACACTTACCGGACTATCACAGCTACACTTACATGACTACCACAACTACAGTTGCATGACTATCACAGCTACACTTACATGACTATCACAGCTACGCTTACATGACTATCACAGCTACACTTTCATGACTACCACAACTACACTTACATGACTATCAGAGCTACACTTACACGACTACCACAGCTTCACTTACATGACTACCACAGCTTCACTTACATGACTACCACAGCTACACTTACATGACTATCACAGCTACACCAATATGACTACCACAGCTACACTTACATGACTACCACAGCTACACTTACATGACTACCACAGTCACACTTACATGACTACCACAGCTAAACTTACATGACAACCACAGCTACACATACATGACTACCACAGCTACATCAACATGACTACCACAGCTACACTTACATGACTACCACAGATACACCAACATGACTATCACAGCTACACTTACATGACTACCACAGCTACACTTTCATGACTACCAGAGCTACACTTACATGACTATCACAGTTACACTTACATGACTATCACAGTTACACTTACATGACTATCACAGCTACACTTACCTGACTATCACAGCTACACTTACATGACTATCACAGCTACACTTGCATGAATATCACAGCTACACTTACCTGACTATCACAGCGACACTTACAAGACTACCACAATTACAGTTGCATGACTATCACAGCTACACTTACATGACTATCACAGCTACGCTTACATGACTATCACAGCTACACTTACACGACTACAACAGCTACACTTACATGACTACCACAGATATACTTACATGAATATCACAGCTACACTTACATGAATATCACAGCTACACATGCATGACTACCACAGCGAAACTTTAAAAGCTACCACAGCTACACTTACATGACTACCACAACTACACTTACATGAATATCACAGCTACACTTACATGACTACCACAACTACACTTACATGAATATCACAGCTACACTTACATGACTATAACAGTTACACTTACATGACAACCACAGCTACACATACATGACTACCACAGCTACACTTACATGACTACCACAGCTACACTAACATGACTACCACAGCTACACTTTAAAGACTACCACAACTACGCTTACAGGACTATCACAGCTAAACTTACAAGACTATCACAGCTACACTAACATGACTATGACAGTTACACTTACATGACTACCACAGCTACACTTACATGACTATCCCAGCTACACATACATGACTACTACAGCTACACTTACATGACTATCACAGCTACGCTTACGTGACTACCACAGCTACACTTTCATGACTATCACAGCTACACATACATGACTACCACAGCTACACTTACATTACATCCACAGCTACGCTTAAATGACTGCCACAGCTACACTTACATGACTACCACAGCTACACCAACATGACAACCACAGATACACATACATGACTAACACAGCTACGCTTATATGACTGCCACAGCTACACTAACATGACTACCACAGCTACACCAACATGACAACCACAGATACACATACATGACTAACACAGCTACGCTTACATGACTACCACAGCTACACTTACATGACTACCGCAGATACACTAACATGACTATCACAGCTACACTTACATGACTACCACAGCTACACTTTCATGACTACCAGAGCTACACTTACATGACTATCACAGTTACACTTACATGACTATCAGTTACACTTACATGACTACTACAGCTACACTTATATGACTATGACAGTTACACTTACACGACTACCACAGCTACACTTACATGACTATCACAGCTACGCTTACGTGACTACCACAGCTACACTTTCATGACTACCACAACTACGCTTACAGGACTATCACAGCTACACTAACAAGACTATCACAGCTATACTTACATGACTACCACAACTACACTAACATGACTACCACAGCTACACTTACATGACTACCACAGCTACACCTTAAAGACTACCACAACTACGCTTACATGACTACCACAACTACAGTAACATGACTACCATAGCTACACTAACATGACTACCACAGCTACACTTTAAAGACTACCACAACTACGCTTACAGGACTATCACAGCTAAACTTACAAGACTATCACAGGTACACTAACATGACTATGACAGTTACACTTACATGACTACCACAGCTACACTTACATGACTATCACAGCTACGCTTACGTGACTACCACAGCTACACCAACATGACAACCACAGATACACATACATGACTAACACAGCTACGCTTACATGACTACCACAGCTACACTACCATGACAACCACAGCTACACTAACATGACTACCACAGCTACACCAACTTGACTACCACAGCTACACCAACATGACTACCACAGCTACACTTACATGACTACCACAGCTACACCAACATGACTACCACAGCTACACTTACATGACTACCACAGCAACACCAACATGACTACCACAGCTACACTTACATGACTACCACAGCTACAACAACATGACTATCACAGCTACGCTTACGTGAATATCACATCTACACTTACCGGACTATCACAGCTACACTTACATGACTACCACAGCTACACTTACATGACTATCACAGCTACACTTACATGAATATCACATCTACACTTACCGGACTATCACAGCTACACTTACATGACTACCACAACTACAGTTGCATGACTATCACAGCTACACTTACATGACTATCACAGCTACGCTTACATGACTATCACAGCTACACTTTCATGACTACCACAACTACACTTACATGACTATCAGAGCTACACTTACACGACTACCACAGCTTCACTTACATGACTACCACAGCTTCACTTACATGACTACCACAGCTACACTTACATGACTATCACAGCTACACCAATATGACTACCACAGCTACACTTACATGACTACCACAGCTACACTTACATGACTACCACAGTCACACTTACATGACTACCACAGCTAAACTTACATGACAACCACAGCTACACATACATGACTACCACAGCTACATCAACATGACTACCACAGCTACACTTACATGACTACCACAGATACACCAACATGACTATCACAGCTACACTTACATGACTACCACAGCTACACTTTCATGACTACCAGAGCTACACTTACATGACTATCACAGTTACACTTACATGACTATCACAGTTACACTTACATGACTATCACAGCTACACTTACCTGACTATCACAGCTACACTTACATGACTATCACAGCTACACTTGCATGAATATCACAGCTACACTTACCTGACTATCACAGCGACACTTACAAGACTACCACAATTACAGTTGCATGACTATCACAGCTACACTTACATGACTATCACAGCTACGCTTACATGACTATCACAGCTACACTTACACGACTACAACAGCTACACTTACATGACTACCACAGATATACTTACATGAATATCACAGCTACACTTACATGAATATCACAGCTACACATGCATGACTACCACAGCGAAACTTTAAAAGCTACCACAGCTACACTTACATGACTACCACAACTACACTTACATGAATATCACAGCTACACTTACATGACTACCACAACTACACTTACATGAATATCACAGCTACACTTACATGACTATAACAGTTACACTTACATGACAACCACAGCTACACATACATGACTACCACAGCTACACTTACATGACTACCACAGCTACACTAACATGACTACCACAGCTACACTTTAAAGACTACCACAACTACGCTTACAGGACTATCACAGCTAAACTTACAAGACTATCACAGCTACACTAACATGACTATGACAGTTACACTTACATGACTACCACAGCTACACTTACATGACTATCCCAGCTACACATACATGACTACTACAGCTACACTTACATGACTATCACAGCTACGCTTACGTGACTACCACAGCTACACTTTCATGACTATCACAGCTACACATACATGACTACCACAGCTACACTTACATTACATCCACAGCTACGCTTAAATGACTGCCACAGCTACACTTACATGACTACCACAGCTACACCAACATGACAACCACAGATACACATACATGACTAACACAGCTACGCTTATATGACTGCCACAGCTACACTAACATGACTACCACAGCTACACCAACATGACAACCACAGATACACATACATGACTAACACAGCTACGCTTACATGACTACCACAGCTACACTTACATGACTACCGCAGATACACTAACATGACTATCACAGCTACACTTACATGACTACCACAGCTACACTTTCATGACTACCAGAGCTACACTTACATGACTATCACAGTTACACTTACATGACTATCAGTTACACTTACATGACTACTACAGCTACACTTATATGACTATGACAGTTACACTTACACGACTACCACAGCTACACTTACATGACTATCACAGCTACGCTTACGTGACTACCACAGCTACACTTTCATGACTACCACAACTACGCTTACAGGACTATCACAGCTACACTAACAAGACTATCACAGCTATACTTACATGACTACCACAACTACACTAACATGACTACCACAGCTACACTTACATGACTACCACAGCTACACCTTAAAGACTACCACAACTACGCTTACATGACTACCACAACTACAGTAACATGACTACCATAGCTACACTAACATGACTACCACAGCTACACTTTAAAGACTACCACAACTACGCTTACAGGACTATCACAGCTAAACTTACAAGACTATCACAGGTACACTAACATGACTATGACAGTTACACTTACATGACTACCACAGCTACACTTACATGACTATCACAGCTACGCTTACGTGACTACCACAGCTACACCAACATGACAACCACAGATACACATACATGACTAACACAGCTACGCTTACATGACTACCACAGCTACACTACCATGACAACCACAGCTACACTAACATGACTACCACAGCTACACCAACTTGACTACCACAGCTACACCAACATGACTACCACAGCTACACTTACATGACTACCACAGCTACACCAACATGACTACCACAGCTACACTTACATGACTACCACAGCAACACCAACATGACTACCACAGCTACACTTACATGACTACCACAGCTACAACAACATGACTATCACAGCTACGCTTACGTGACTACCACAGCTACACTTACATGACTACCACAGCTACACTAACATGACTACCACAGCTACACTTATGTGACTACCACAGCTACACCAACATGACTACCACAGCTACACTTACATGACTACCACAGCTACACTTACATGACTACCACAGCTACACCAACATGATTACCACAATTACACTTACATGACTATCACAGCTACACTTACATGACTACCACAGCTACATTTACATGACTACCACAGCTACACTTACATGACTATCACAGTTAAACTTACATGACTATCACAGTTACACTTACATGACTATCACAGCTACACTTACCTGACTATCACAGCTACACTTACATGACTACCACAGCCACACTTACATGACTATCACAGCTACACTTACATGACTACCAGAGCTACACTTACATGACTATCACAGTTACACTTACATGACTATCAGTTACACTTACATGACTACTACAGCTACACTTATATGACTATCACAGCTACACTTACATGACTACCACAGCTACACTTACATGACTATCACAGCTACACTTACATGACTAACATAGCTACACTAACAGGACTACCATAACTACCATAATATGACTACCACAGCTACAGTTTAAAGACTACCACAGCTACACATACATGACTACCACAGCTACACTTACATGACAACCACAGCTACAGTGACATGACTACCACAGCTACACATACATGACTACCACAACTACACTTACAAGACCACCACAGCTACGCTTACATGACGACCACAGCTACACTAACATGACTACCACAGCTACACTTACATGACTACCACAGCTACAACAACATGACTATCACAGCTACACTTACATGACTACCACAGCTACACCAACATGACTACCACAGCTACACTTACATGACTACCACAGCTACACTTACATGACTACCACAGCTACAATTACATGACTACCACAGCCACACTTACATGACTACCACAGCTAAACTTACATGACAACCACAGCTACACATACATGACTAACACAGCTACGCTTACATGACTACCACAGCTACACTAACATGAATACCACAGCTACACCAATATGACTACCAAAGCTACACTTACAAGACTACCACAGCTAAACTTACATGACAACCACAGCTACACTTACATGACTATCATAGCTACACTTACATGACTACCACAGCTACACTTACATGACTACTACAGCAACACTTTCATGACTATCACAGCTACACTTACATTCTTCCACAGATACACTTACATGACTATCAGAGCTACAATTACAGGACTACCACAGCTACACTTACATGACTACAACAGCTTCACTTACATAACTACCACAGCTACACTTACATGACTATCACAGCTACACCAATATGACTACCACAGCTACACTTACATGACTACCACAGCTACACTTACATGACTACCACAGTCACACTTACATGACTACCACAGCTAAACTTACATGACAACCACAGCTACACATACATGACTACCACAGCTACACTTACATGACAACCACAGCTACAGTGACATGACTACCACAGCTACACATACATGACTACCACAACTACACTTACAAGACCACCACAGCTACGCTTACATGACGACCACAGCTACACTAACATGACTACCACAGCTACACTTACATGACTACCACAGCTACAACAACATGACTATCACAGCTACACTTACATGACTACCACAGCTACACCAACATGACTACCACAGCTACACTTACATGACTACCACAGCTACACTTACATGACTACCACAGCTACAATTACATGACTACCACAGCCACACTTACATGACTACCACAGCTAAACTTACATGACAACCACAGCTACACATACATGACTAACACAGCTACGCTTACATGACTACCACAGCTACACTAACATGAATACCACAGCTACACCAATATGACTACCAAAGCTACACTTACAAGACTACCACAGCTAAACTTACATGACAACCACAGCTACACTTACATGACTATCATAGCTACACTTACATGACTACCACAGCTACACTTACATGACTACTACAGCAACACTTTCATGACTATCACAGCTACACTTACATTCTTCCACAGATACACTTACATGACTATCAGAGCTACAATTACAGGACTACCACAGCTACACTTACATGACTACAACAGCTACACTTACATGACTACCACAACTACACTTACATCACTATCACAGCTCCACTTCCATTCGAACACAGATACACTAACATGACTATCACAGCTACATTTACATGACTACCACGGCTATGCTTACATGACTACTACAGCTACACTTTCATGACTATCACAACTACACATACATGACAACCACAGCTACACTTACATTACAACCACAGCTACACTTACATGACTACCACAGCTATACTTACATGACTACCACAGCTACACTTTAAAAACTACTACAACTACGCTTACAGGACTACCACAGCTACACTTACATGACTACCACAGCTACATTTACATGACTACCACAGCTACACTTACATGACTATCACAGTTACACTTTCATGACTATCACAGTTACACTTACATGGCTATCACAGCTACACTTACCTGACTATCACAGCTATACTTACATGACTACCACAGCTACACTTACATGACTATAACAGCTACACTTACATGAATATCACAGCTACACTTCCATTCGAACACAGATACACTAACATGACTATCACAGCTACATTTACATGACTATCACAACTACACATACATGACAACCACAGCTACACTTACATTACAACCACAGCTACACTTACATGACTACCACAGCTATACTTACATGACTACCACAGCTACACTCACCTGACTACCACAACTACACTTTAAAGACTACTACAACTACGCTTACAGGACTACCACAGCTACACTTACATGACTACCACAGCTACACTTACCTGACTATCACAGCTATACTTACATGACTACCACAGCTACACTTACATGACTATAACAGCTACACTTACATGAATATCACAGCTACACTTACATGAATATCACAGCTACACTTCCATTCGAACACAGATACACTAACATGACTATCACAGCTACATTTACATGACTACCACGGCTATGCTTACATGACTACTACAGCTACACTTTCATGACTATCACAACTACACATACATGACAACCACAGCTACACTTACATTACAACCACAGCTACACTTACATGACTACCACAGCTATACTTACATGACTACCACAGCTACACTTTAAAAACTACTACAACTACGCTTACAGGACTACCACAGCTACACTTACATGACTACCACAGCTACATTTACATGACTACCACAGCTACACTTACATGACTATCACAGTTACACTTTCATGACTATCACAGTTACACTTACATGGCTATCACAGCTACACTTACCTGACTATCACAGCTATACTTACATGACTACCACAGCTACACTTACATGACTATAACAGCTACACTTACATGAATATCACAGCTACACTTCCATTCGAACACAGATACACTAACATGACTATCACAGCTACATTTACATGACTATCACAACTACACATACATGACAACCACAGCTACACTTACATTACAACCACAGCTACACTTACATGACTACCACAGCTATACTTACATGACTACCACAGCTACACTCACCTGACTACCACAACTACACTTTAAAGACTACTACAACTACGCTTACAGGACTACCACAGCTACACTTACATGACTACCACAGCTACACTTACCTGACTATCACAGCTATACTTACATGACTACCACAGCTACACTTACATGACTATAACAGCTACACTTACATGAATATCACAGCTACACTTACATGAATATCACAGCTACACTTCCATTCGAACACAGATACACTAACATGACTATCACAGCTACATTTACATGACTACCACGGCTATGCTTACATGACTACTACAGCTACACTTTCATGACTATCACAACTACACTTACATGACTATCAGAGCTACACTTACACGACTACCACAGCTTCACTTACATGACTACCACAGCTTCACTTACATGACTACCACAGCTACACTTACATGACTACCACAGCTACACTTACATGACTATCAGAGCTACACTTACATGAATACCACAGCTACACTTATATGACTACCACAGCCACACTTACATGACTACCACAGCTAAACTTACATGACAACCACAGCTACACATACATGACTAACACAGCTACGCTTACATGACTACCACAGGTACACTAACATGACTACCACAGCTACACCAACATGACTACCACAGTTACACTTACATGACTATCACAGTTACACTTACATGACTATCACAGCTACACTTACCTGACTATCACAGCTACACTTACATGACTATCACAGCTACACTTACATGAATATCACAGCTACACTTACCTGACTATCACAGCTACACTTACATGACTACCACAACTACAGTTGCATGACTATCTAAACTACACTTACATGACTATCACAGCTACGCTTACATGACTATCACAGCTACACTTACACGACTACCACAGCTACACTTACATGACTACCACAGATATACTTACATGAATAGCACAGCTACACTTACATGACTATCACAGCTACATATGCAAGACTACCACAGCGAAACTTTAAAAGCTACCACAGCTACACTTACATGACTAGCACAACTACACTTACATGAATATCACAGCTACACTTACATGACTACCACAACTACACTTACATGAATATCACAGCTACACTTACATGACTATAACAGTTACACTTACATGACAACCACAGCTACACATACATGACTACCACAGCTACACTTACGTTACAACCACAGCTACACTTACATGACAACCACAGCTACACTTACATGACTACCACACATGTCTACCACAGCTACACCAACATGACTACCACAGCTACACTTACATGACTACCACAGCTACACTAACATGACTACCACAGCTACACTTACATGACTACCACAGCTACACTAACATGACTACCACGGCTACACTTACATGACTACCACAGCTACAACAACATGACTACCACAGCTACACTTACATGACTACCACAACTACACCAACATGACTACCACAGCTACACTTACATGACTACCACAGCTACACCAACATGACTACCACAGCTACACTAACATGACTATCACAGCTAAACCAACATGACTACCACAGCTACACCAACATGACTACCAAAGCTACACTTACAAGACTACCACAGCTAAACTTACATGACAACCACAGCTACAATTACATGACTATCATAGCTACACTTATATGACTACCACAGCTACACTTACATGACTACTACAGCAACACTTTCATGACTATCACAGCTACACTTACATTCTACCACATATACACTAACATGACTATCAGAGCTACACTTACATGACTACCACAGCTACACTTACATGACTATCAGAGCTACACTTACAGGACTACCACAGCTACACTTACATGACTACAACAGCTACACTTACATGACTACCACAGCTACACTTACATCACTATCACAGCTCCACTTCCATTCGACCACAGATACACTAACATGACTATCACAGCTAAATTTACATGACTTCCACGGCTATGCTTACATGACTACTACAGCTACACTTTCATGACTATCACAGCTACACATACATGACAACCACAGCTACACATACATGACTAACACAGCTACGCTTACATTACAACCACAGCTACACTTACATGACTATCACAGCTACACTTACATGACTACCAGAGCTACACTTACATGACTATCACAGTTACACTTACATGACTATCAGTTACACTTACATGACTACTACAGCTACACTTATATGACTATCACAGCTACACTTACATGACTACCACAGCTACACTTACATGACTATCACAGCTACACTTACATGACTAACATAGCTACACTAACAGGACTACCATAACTACCATAATATGACTACCACAGCTACAGTTTAAAGACTACCACAACTACGCTTACAGGACTATCACAGCTAAACTTACAAAACTATCACAGCTACACATACATGACTACCACAGCTACACCAACATGACTACCACAGCTACACTTACATGACTACCACAGCTCCACTTACATGACTACCACAGCTACAATTACATGACTACCACAGCCACACTTACATGACTACCACAGCTAAACTTACATGACAACCACAGCTACACATACATGACTATCATAGCTACACTTACATGACTACCACAGCTACACTTACATGACTACTACAGCAACACTTTCATGACTATCACAGCTACACTTACATTCTTCCACAGATACACTTACATGACTATCAGAGCTACAATTACAGGACTACCACAGCTACACTTACATGACTACAACAGCTACACTTACATGACTACCACAGCTACACTTACATCACTATCACAGCTCCACTTCCATTCGAACACAGATACACTAACATGACTATCACAGCTACATTTACATGACTACCACGGCTATGCTTACATGACTACTACAGCTACACTTTCATGACTATCACAACTACACATACATGACAACCACAGCTACACTTACATTACAACCACAGCTACACTTACATGACTACCACAGCTATACTTACATGACTACCACAGCTACACTCACCTGACTACCACAACTACACTTTAAAGACTACTACAACTACGCTTACAGGACTACCACAGCTACACTTACATGACTACCACAGCTACATTTACATGACTACCACAGCTACACTTACATGACTATCACAGTTACACTTTCATGACTATCACAGTTACACTTACATGGCTATCACAGCTACACTTACCTGACTATCACAGCTATACTTACATGACTACCACAGCTACACTTACATGACTATAACAGCTACACTTACATGAATATCACAGCTACACTTCCATTCGAACACAGATACACTAACATGACTATCACAGCTACATTTACATGACTACCACGGCTATGCTTACATGACTACTACAGCTACACTTTCATGACTATCACAACTACACACACATGACAACCACAGCTACACTTACATTACAACCACAGCTACACTTACATGACTACCACAGCTATACTTACATGACTACCACAGCTACACTCACCTGACTACCACAACTACACTTTAAAGACTACTACAACTACGCTTACAGGACTACCACAGCTACACTTACATGACTACCACAGCTATATTTACATGACTACCACAGCTACACTTACATGACTATCACAGTTACACTTTCATGACTATCACAGTTACACTTACATGGCTATCACAGCTACACTTACCTGACTATCACAGCTATACTTACATGACTACCACAGCTACACTTACATGACTATAACAGCTACACTTACATGAATATCACAGCTACACTTACATGAATATCACAGCTACACTTCCATTCGAACACAGATACACTAACATGACTATCACAGCTACATTTACATGACTACCACGGCTATGCTTACATGACTACTACAGCTACACTTTCATGACTATCACAACTACACTTACATGACTATCAGAGCTACACTTACACGACTACCACAGCTTCACTTACATGACTACCACAGCTTCACTTACATGACTACCACAGCTACACTTACATGACTACCACAGCTACACTTACATGACTATCAGAGCTACACTTACATGAATACCACAGCTACACTTATATGACTACCACAGCCACACTTACATGACTACCACAGCTAAACTTACATGACAACCACAGCTACACATACATGACTAACACAGCTACGCTTACATGACTACCACAGCTACACTAACATGACTACCACAGCTACACCAACATGACTACCACAGCTACACTTACATGACTACCACAGATACACCAACATGACTATCACAGCTACACTTACATGACTACCACAGCTACACTTTCATGACTACCAGAGCTACACTTACATGACTATCACAGTTACACTTACATGACTATCACAGTTACACTTACATGACTATCACAGCTACACTTACCTGACTATCACAGCTACACTTACATGACTATCACAGCTACACTTACATGAATATCACAGCTACACTTACCTGACTATCACAGCTACACTTACATGACTACCACAACTACAGTTGCATGACTATCTAAACTACACTTACATGACTATCACAGCTACGCTTACATGACTATCACAGCTACACTTACACGACTACCACAGCTACACTTACATGACTACCACAGCTACACTTACACGACTACCACAGCTACACTTACATGACTACCACAGATATACTTACATGAATATCACAGCTACACTTACATGACTACCACAGCTACACATGCAAGACTACCACAGCGAAACTTAAAAGCTACCACAGCTACACTTACATGACTAGCACAACTACACTTACATGAATATCACAGCTACACTTACATGACTACCACAACTACACTTACATGAATATCACAGCTACACTTACATGACTATAACAGTTACACTTACATGACAACCACAGCTACACATACATGACTACCACAGCTACACTTACATTACAACCACAGCTACACTTACATGACAACCACAGCTACACTTACATGACTACCACACATGTCTACCACAGCTACACCAACATGACTACCACAGCTACACTTACATGACTACCACAGCTACACTAACATGACTACCACAGCTACACTTACATGACTACCACAGCTACACTAACATGACTACCACAGCTAAACTTACATGACTACCACAGCTACAACAACATGACTACCACAGCTACACTTACATGACTACCACAACTACACCAACATGACTACCACAGCTACACTTACATGACTACCACAGCTACACCAACATGACTACCACAGCTACACTAACATGACTATCACGGCTACACCAACATGACTACCACAGCTACACCAACATGACTACCAAAGCTACACTTACAAGACTACCACAGCTAAACTTACATGACAACCACAGCTACAATTACATGACTATCATAGCTACACTTACATGACTACCACAGCTACACTTACATGACTACTACAGCAACACTTTCATGACTATCACAGCTACACTTACATTCTACCACAGATACACTAACATGACTATCAGAGCTACATTTACATGACTACCACAGCTACACTTACATGACTATCAGAGCTACACTTACAGGACTACCACAGCTACACTTACATGACTACAACAGCTACACTTACATGACTACAACAGCTACACTTACATGACTACCACAGCTACACTTACATCACTATCACAGCTCCACTTCCATTCGACCACAGATACACTAACATGACTATCACAGCTAAATTTACATGACTACCACAGCTACACTTACATGACTACCACAGCTACACCAACATGATTACCACAATTACACTTACATGACTATCACAGCTACACTTACATGACTACCACAGCTACATTTACATGACTACCACAGCTACACTTACATGACTATCACAGTTAAACTTACATGACTATCACAGTTACACTTACATGACTATCACAGCTACACTTACCTGACTATCACAGCTACACTTACATGACTACCACAGCTACACTTACATGACTATCACAGCTACACTTACATGACTACCAGAGCTACACTTACATGACTATCACAGTTACACTTACATGACTATCAGTTACACTTACATGACTACTACAGCTACACTTATATGACTATCACAGCTACACTTACATGACTACCACAGCTACACTTACATGACTATCACAGCTACACTTACATGACTAACATAGCTACACTAACAGGACTACCATAACTACCATAATATGACTACCACAGCTACAGTTTAAAGACTACCACAACTACGCTTACAGGACTATCACAGCTAAACTTACAAAACTATCACAGCTACACATACATGACTACCACAGCTACACTTACATGACAACCACAGCTACACTGACATGACTACCACAGCTACACATACATGACTACCACAACTACACTTACAAGACCACCACAGCTACACTTACATGACTATCACAGCTACACTTTAAAGACTACCACAACTACGCTTACAGGACTATCACAGCTAAACTTACAAGACTATCACAGCTACACTTACATGACAACCACAGATACACTTTAAAGACTACCACAGCTACGCTTACATGACGACCACAGCTACACTAACATGACTACCACAGCTACACTTACATGACTACCACAGCTACAACAACATGACTACCACAGCTACACTTACATGACTACCACAGCTACACCAACATGACTACCACAGCTACACTTACATGACTACCACAGCTCCACTTACATGACTACCACAGCTACAATTACATGACTACCACAGCCACACTTACATGACTACCACAGCTAAACTTACATGACAACCACAGCTACACATACATGACTATCATAGCTACACTTACATGACTACCACAGCTACACTTACATGACTACTACAGCAACACTTTCATGACTATCACAGCTACACTTACATTCTTCCACAGATACACTTACATGACTATCAGAGCTACAATTACAGGACTACCACAGCTACACTTACATGACTACAACAGCTACACTTACATGACTACCACAGCTACACTTACATCACTATCACAGCTCCACTTCCATTCGAACACAGATACACTAACATGACTATCACAGCTACATTTACATGACTACCACGGCTATGCTTACATGACTACTACAGCTACACTTTCATGACTATCACAACTACACATACATGACAACCACAGCTACACTTACATTACAACCACAGCTACACTTACATGACTACCACAGCTATACTTACATGACTACCACAGCTACACTCACCTGACTACCACAACTACACTTTAAAGACTACTACAACTACGCTTACAGGACTACCACAGCTACACTTACATGACTACCACAGCTACATTTACATGACTACCACAGCTACACTTACATGACTATCACAGTTACACTTTCATGACTATCACAGTTACACTTACATGGCTATCACAGCTACACTTACCTGACTATCACAGCTATACTTACATGACTACCACAGCTACACTTACATGACTATAACAGCTACACTTACATGAATATCACAGCTACACTTCCATTCGAACACAGATACACTAACATGACTATCACAGCTACATTTACATGACTACCACGGCTATGCTTACATGACTACTACAGCTACACTTTCATGACTATCACAACTACACACACATGACAACCACAGCTACACTTACATGACTATCACAGCTACACTTACATGAATATCACAGCTACACTTACCTGACTATCACAGCTACACTTACATGACTACCACAACTACAGTTGCATGACTATCACAGCTACACTTACATGACTATCACAGCTACGCTTACATGACTATCACAGCTACACTTTCATGACTACCACAACTACACTTACATGACTATCAGAGCTACACTTACACGACTACCACAGCTTCACTTACATGACTACCACAGCTTCACTTACATGACTACCACAGCTACACTTACATGACTATCACAGCTACACCAATATGACTACCACAGCTACACTTACATGACTACCACAGCTACACTTACATGACTACCACAGTCACACTTACATGACTACCACAGCTAAACTTACATGACAACCACAGCTACACATACATGACTACCACAGCTACATCAACATGACTACCACAGCTACACTTACATGACTACCACAGATACACCAACATGACTATCACAGCTACACTTACATGACTACCACAGCTACACTTTCATGACTACCAGAGCTACACTTACATGACTATCACAGTTACACTTACATGACTATCACAGTTACACTTACATGACTATCACAGCTACACTTACCTGACTATCACAGCTACACTTACATGACTATCACAGCTACACTTGCATGAATATCACAGCTACACTTACCTGACTATCACAGCGACACTTACAAGACTACCACAACTACAGTTGCATGACTATCACAGCTACACTTACATGACTATCACAGCTACGCTTACATGACTATCACAGCTACACTTACATGACAACCACAGCTACACTTACATGACAACCACAGCTACACTTACATGACTACCACACATGTCTACCACAGCTACACCAACATGACTACCACAGCTACACTTACATGACTACCACAGCTACACTAACATGACTACCACAGCTACACTTACATGACTACCACAGCTACACTAACATGACTACCACAGCTAAACTTACATGACTACCACAGCTACAACAACATGACTACCACAGCTACACTTACATGACTACCACAACTACACCAACATGACTACCACAGCTACACTTACATGACTACCACAGCTACACCAACATGACTACCACAGCTACACTAACATGACTATCACGGCTACACCAACATGACTACCACAGCTACACCAACATGACTACCAAAGCTACACTTACAAGACTACCACAGCTAAACTTACATGACAACCACAGCTACAATTACATGACTATCATAGCTACACTTACATGACTACCACAGCTACACTTACATGACTACTACAGCAACACTTTCATGACTATCACAGCTACACTTACATTCTACCACAGATACACTAACATGACTATCAGAGCTACATTTACATGACTACCACAGCTACACTTACATGACTATCAGAGCTACACTTACAGGACTACCACAGCTACACTTACATGACTACAACAGCTACACTTACATGACTACAACAGCTACACTTACATGACTACCACAGCTACACTTACATCACTATCACAGCTCCACTTCCATTCGACCACAGATACACTAACATGACTATCACAGCTAAATTTACATGACTACCACAGCTACACTTACATGACTACCACAGCTACACCAACATGATTACCACAATTACACTTACATGACTATCACAGCTACACTTACATGACTACCACAGCTACATTTACATGACTACCACAGCTACACTTACATGACTATCACAGTTAAACTTACATGACTATCACAGTTACACTTACATGACTATCACAGCTACACTTACCTGACTATCACAGCTACACTTACATGACTACCACAGCTACACTTACATGACTATCACAGCTACACTTACATGACTACCAGAGCTACACTTACATGACTATCACAGTTACACTTACATGACTATCAGTTACACTTACATGACTACTACAGCTACACTTATATGACTATCACAGCTACACTTACATGACTACCACAGCTACACTTACATGACTATCACAGCTACACTTACATGACTAACATAGCTACACTAACAGGACTACCATAACTACCATAATATGACTACCACAGCTACAGTTTAAAGACTACCACAACTACGCTTACAGGACTATCACAGCTAAACTTACAAAACTATCACAGCTACACATACATGACTACCACAGCTACACTTACATGACAACCACAGCTACACTGACATGACTACCACAGCTACACATACATGACTACCACAACTACACTTACAAGACCACCACAGCTACACTTACATGACTATCACAGCTACACTTTAAAGACTACCACAACTACGCTTACAGGACTATCACAGCTAAACTTACAAGACTATCACAGCTACACTTACATGACAACCACAGATACACTTTAAAGACTACCACAGCTACGCTTACATGACGACCACAGCTACACTAACATGACTACCACAGCTACACTTACATGACTACCACAGCTACAACAACATGACTACCACAGCTACACTTACATGACTACCACAGCTACACCAACATGACTACCACAGCTACACTTACATGACTACCACAGCTCCACTTACATGACTACCACAGCTACAATTACATGACTACCACAGCCACACTTACATGACTACCACAGCTAAACTTACATGACAACCACAGCTACACATACATGACTATCATAGCTACACTTACATGACTACCACAGCTACACTTACATGACTACTACAGCAACACTTTCATGACTATCACAGCTACACTTACATTCTTCCACAGATACACTTACATGACTATCAGAGCTACAATTACAGGACTACCACAGCTACACTTACATGACTACAACAGCTACACTTACATGACTACCACAGCTACACTTACATCACTATCACAGCTCCACTTCCATTCGAACACAGATACACTAACATGACTATCACAGCTACATTTACATGACTACCACGGCTATGCTTACATGACTACTACAGCTACACTTTCATGACTATCACAACTACACATACATGACAACCACAGCTACACTTACATTACAACCACAGCTACACTTACATGACTACCACAGCTATACTTACATGACTACCACAGCTACACTCACCTGACTACCACAACTACACTTTAAAGACTACTACAACTACGCTTACAGGACTACCACAGCTACACTTACATGACTACCACAGCTACATTTACATGACTACCACAGCTACACTTACATGACTATCACAGTTACACTTTCATGACTATCACAGTTACACTTACATGGCTATCACAGCTACACTTACCTGACTATCACAGCTATACTTACATGACTACCACAGCTACACTTACATGACTATAACAGCTACACTTACATGAATATCACAGCTACACTTCCATTCGAACACAGATACACTAACATGACTATCACAGCTACATTTACATGACTACCACGGCTATGCTTACATGACTACTACAGCTACACTTTCATGACTATCACAACTACACACACATGACAACCACAGCTACACTTACATGACTATCACAGCTACACTTACATGAATATCACAGCTACACTTACCTGACTATCACAGCTACACTTACATGACTACCACAACTACAGTTGCATGACTATCACAGCTACACTTACATGACTATCACAGCTACGCTTACATGACTATCACAGCTACACTTTCATGACTACCACAACTACACTTACATGACTATCAGAGCTACACTTACACGACTACCACAGCTTCACTTACATGACTACCACAGCTTCACTTACATGACTACCACAGCTACACTTACATGACTATCACAGCTACACCAATATGACTACCACAGCTACACTTACATGACTACCACAGCTACACTTACATGACTACCACAGTCACACTTACATGACTACCACAGCTAAACTTACATGACAACCACAGCTACACATACATGACTACCACAGCTACATCAACATGACTACCACAGCTACACTTACATGACTACCACAGATACACCAACATGACTATCACAGCTACACTTACATGACTACCACAGCTACACTTTCATGACTACCAGAGCTACACTTACATGACTATCACAGTTACACTTACATGACTATCACAGTTACACTTACATGACTATCACAGCTACACTTACCTGACTATCACAGCTACACTTACATGACTATCACAGCTACACTTGCATGAATATCACAGCTACACTTACCTGACTATCACAGCGACACTTACAAGACTACCACAACTACAGTTGCATGACTATCACAGCTACACTTACATGACTATCACAGCTACGCTTACATGACTATCACAGCTACACTTACACGACTACAACAGCTACACTTACATGACTACCACAGATATACTTACATGACTATCACAGCTACACTTACATGACTATCACAGCTACACATGCATGACTACCACAGCGAAACTTTAAAAGCTACCACAGCTACACTTACATGACTACCACAACTACACTTACATGAATATCACAGCTACACTTACATGACTATAACAGTTACACTTACATGACAACCACAGTTACACATACATGACTACCACAGCTACACTTACATTACAACCACAGCTACACTTACATGACAACCACAGCTACACTTACATGACTACCACAGCTACACATACATGACTACCACAACTACACTTACAAGACCACCACAGCTACACTTACATGACTATCACAGCTACACTTACATGACAACCACAGCAACACTTTAAAGACTACCACAACTACACTTACAAGACAACCACGGTTACACTTACATGACTAACACAGCTACACTTACATTACAACCACAGCTACACTTACATGACTACCACAGCTACACTTACATGACTACCACAGATACACCAACATGACTATCACAGCTACACTCACATGACTACCACAGCTACACTTTCATGACTACCACAGCTACACTTATCTGACTATCACAGCTACACTTACATGACTATCACAGCTACACTTACCTGACTATCACAGCTACACTTACATGACTACCACAGCTACACTTACATGACTATCACAGCTACACTTACATGAATATCACAGCTAAACTTACCTGACTATCACAGCTACACTTACATGACTACCACAACTACAGTTGCATGACTATCACAGCTACACTTACATGACTATCACAGCTACGCTTACATGACTATCACAGCTACACTTTCATGACTACCACAACTACACTTACATGACTATCAGAGCTACACTTACACGACTACCACAGCTTCACTTACATGACTACCACAGCTTCACTTACATGACTACCACAGCTACACTTACATGACTATCACAGCTACACCAATATGACTACCACAGCTACACTTACATGACTACCACAGCTACACTTACATGACTACCACAGTCACACTTACATGACTACCACAGCTAAACTTACATGACAACCACAGCTAAACATACATGACTACCACAGCTACATCAACATGACTACCACAGCTACACTTACATGACTACCACACATACACCAACATGACTATCACAGCTACACTTACATGACTACCACAGCTACACTTTCATGACTACCAGAGCTAAACTTACATGACTATCACAGTTACACTTACATGACTATCACAGTTAAACTTACATGACTATCACAGCTACACTTACCTGACTATCACAGCTACACTTACATGACTATCACAGCTACACTTGCATGAATATCACAGCTACACTTACCTGACTATCACAGCGACACTTACAAGACTACCACAACTACAGTTGCATGACTATCACAGCTACACTTACATGACTATCACAGCTACGCTTACATGACTATCACAGCTACACTTACACGACTACAACAGCTACACTTACATGACTACCACAGATATACTTACATGAATATCACAGCTACACTTACATGAATATCACAGCTACACATGCATGACTACCACAGCGAAACTTTAAAAGCTACCACAGCTACACTTACATGACTACCACAACTACACTTACATGAATATCACAGCTACACTTACATGACTACCACAACTACACTTACATGAATATCACAGCTACACTTACATGACTATAACAGTTACACTTACATGACAACCACAGCTACACATACATGACTACCACAGCTACACTTACATGACTACCACAGCTACACTAACATGACTACCACAGCTACACTTTAAAGACTACCACAACTACGCTTACAGGACTATCACAGCTAAACTTACAAGACTATCACAGCTACACTAACATGACTATGACAGTTACACTTACATGACTACCACAGCTACACTTACATGACTATCCCAGCTACACATACATGACTACTACAGCTACACTTACATGACTATCACAGCTACGCTTACGTGACTACCACAGCTACACTTTCATGACTATCACAGCTACACATACATGACTACCACAGCTACACTTACATTACATCCACAGCTACGCTTAAATGACTGCCACAGCTACACTTACATGACTACCACAGCTACACCAACATGACAACCACAGATACACATACATGACTAACACAGCTACGCTTATATGACTGCCACAGCTACACTAACATGACTACCACAGCTACACCAACATGACAACCACAGATACACATACATGACTAACACAGCTACGCTTACATGACTACCACAGCTACACTTACATGACTACCGCAGATACACTAACATGACTATCACAGCTACACTTACATGACTACCACAGCTACACTTTCATGACTACCAGAGCTACACTTACATGACTATCACAGTTACACTTACATGACTATCAGTTACACTTACATGACTACTACAGCTACACTTATATGACTATGACAGTTACACTTACACGACTACCACAGCTACACTTACATGACTATCACAGCTACGCTTACGTGACTACCACAGCTACACTTTCATGACTACCACAACTACGCTTACAGGACTATCACAGCTACACTAACAAGACTATCACAGCTATACTTACATGACTACCACAACTACACTAACATGACTACCACAGCTACACTTACATGACTACCACAGCTACACCTTAAAGACTACCACAACTACGCTTACATGACTACCACAACTACAGTAACATGACTACCATAGCTACACTAACATGACTACCACAGCTACACTTTAAAGACTACCACAACTACGCTTACAGGACTATCACAGCTAAACTTACAAGACTATCACAGGTACACTAACATGACTATGACAGTTACACTTACATGACTACCACAGCTACACTTACATGACTATCACAGCTACGCTTACGTGACTACCACAGCTACACCAACATGACAACCACAGATACACATACATGACTAACACAGCTACGCTTACATGACTACCACAGCTACACTACCATGACAACCACAGCTACACTAACATGACTACCACAGCTACACCAACTTGACTACCACAGCTACACCAACATGACTACCACAGCTACACTTACATGACTACCACAGCTACACCAACATGACTACCACAGCTACACTTACATGACTACCACAGCAACACCAACATGACTACCACAGCTACACTTACATGACTACCACAGCTACAACAACATGACTATCACAGCTACGCTTACGTGAATATCACATCTACACTTACCGGACTATCACAGCTACACTTACATGACTACCACAGCTACACTTACATGACTATCACAGCTACACTTACATGAATATCACATCTACACTTACCGGACTATCACAGCTACACTTACATGACTACCACAACTACAGTTGCATGACTATCACAGCTACACTTACATGACTATCACAGCTACGCTTACATGACTATCACAGCTACACTTTCATGACTACCACAACTACACTTACATGACTATCAGAGCTACACTTACACGACTACCACAGCTTCACTTACATGACTACCACAGCTTCACTTACATGACTACCACAGCTACACTTACATGACTATCACAGCTACACCAATATGACTACCACAGCTACACTTACATGACTACCACAGCTACACTTACATGACTACCACAGTCACACTTACATGACTACCACAGCTAAACTTACATGACAACCACAGCTACACATACATGACTACCACAGCTACATCAACATGACTACCACAGCTACACTTACATGACTACCACAGATACACCAACATGACTATCACAGCTACACTTACATGACTACCACAGCTACACTTTCATGACTACCAGAGCTACACTTACATGACTATCACAGTTACACTTACATGACTATCACAGTTACACTTACATGACTATCACAGCTACACTTACCTGACTATCACAGCTACACTTACATGACTATCACAGCTACACTTGCATGAATATCACAGCTACACTTACCTGACTATCACAGCGACACTTACAAGACTACCACAATTACAGTTGCATGACTATCACAGCTACACTTACATGACTATCACAGCTACGCTTACATGACTATCACAGCTACACTTACACGACTACAACAGCTACACTTACATGACTACCACAGATATACTTACATGAATATCACAGCTACACTTACATGAATATCACAGCTACACATGCATGACTACCACAGCGAAACTTTAAAAGCTACCACAGCTACACTTACATGACTACCACAACTACACTTACATGAATATCACAGCTACACTTACATGACTACCACAACTACACTTACATGAATATCACAGCTACACTTACATGACTATAACAGTTACACTTACATGACAACCACAGCTACACATACATGACTACCACAGCTACACTTACATGACTACCACAGCTACACTAACATGACTACCACAGCTACACTTTAAAGACTACCACAACTACGCTTACAGGACTATCACAGCTAAACTTACAAGACTATCACAGCTACACTAACATGACTATGACAGTTACACTTACATGACTACCACAGCTACACTTACATGACTATCCCAGCTACACATACATGACTACTACAGCTACACTTACATGACTATCACAGCTACGCTTACGTGACTACCACAGCTACACTTTCATGACTATCACAGCTACACATACATGACTACCACAGCTACACTTACATTACATCCACAGCTACGCTTAAATGACTGCCACAGCTACACTTACATGACTACCACAGCTACACCAACATGACAACCACAGATACACATACATGACTAACACAGCTACGCTTATATGACTGCCACAGCTACACTAACATGACTACCACAGCTACACCAACATGACAACCACAGATACACATACATGACTAACACAGCTACGCTTACATGACTACCACAGCTACACTTACATGACTACCGCAGATACACTAACATGACTATCACAGCTACACTTACATGACTACCACAGCTACACTTTCATGACTACCAGAGCTACACTTACATGACTATCACAGTTACACTTACATGACTATCAGTTACACTTACATGACTACTACAGCTACACTTATATGACTATGACAGTTACACTTACACGACTACCACAGCTACACTTACATGACTATCACAGCTACGCTTACGTGACTACCACAGCTACACTTTCATGACTACCACAACTACGCTTACAGGACTATCACAGCTACACTAACAAGACTATCACAGCTATACTTACATGACTACCACAACTACACTAACATGACTACCACAGCTACACTTACATGACTACCACAGCTACACCTTAAAGACTACCACAACTACGCTTACATGACTACCACAACTACAGTAACATGACTACCATAGCTACACTAACATGACTACCACAGCTACACTTTAAAGACTACCACAACTACGCTTACAGGACTATCACAGCTAAACTTACAAGACTATCACAGGTACACTAACATGACTATGACAGTTACACTTACATGACTACCACAGCTACACTTACATGACTATCACAGCTACGCTTACGTGACTACCACAGCTACACCAACATGACAACCACAGATACACATACATGACTAACACAGCTACGCTTACATGACTACCACAGCTACACTACCATGACAACCACAGCTACACTAACATGACTACCACAGCTACACCAACTTGACTACCACAGCTACACCAACATGACTACCACAGCTACACTTACATGACTACCACAGCTACACCAACATGACTACCACAGCTACACTTACATGACTACCACAGCAACACCAACATGACTACCACAGCTACACTTACATGACTACCACAGCTACAACAACATGACTATCACAGCTACGCTTACGTGACTACCACAGCTACACTTACATGACTACCACAGCTACACTAACATGACTACCACAGCTACACTTATGTGACTACCACAGCTACACCAACATGACTACCACAGCTACACTTACATGACTACCACAGCTACACTTACATGACTACCACAGCTACACCAACATGATTACCACAATTACACTTACATGACTATCACAGCTACACTTACATGACTACCACAGCTACATTTACATGACTACCACAGCTACACTTACATGACTATCACAGTTAAACTTACATGACTATCACAGTTACACTTACATGACTATCACAGCTACACTTACCTGACTATCACAGCTACACTTACATGACTACCACAGCCACACTTACATGACTATCACAGCTACACTTACATGACTACCAGAGCTACACTTACATGACTATCACAGTTACACTTACATGACTATCAGTTACACTTACATGACTACTACAGCTACACTTATATGACTATCACAGCTACACTTACATGACTACCACAGTTACACTTACATGACTATCACAGCTACACTTACATGACTAACATAGCTACACTAACAGGACTACCATAACTACCATAATATGACTACCACAGCTACAGTTTAAAGACTACCACAGCTACACATACATGACTACCACAGCTACACTTACATGACAACCACAGCTACAGTGACATGACTACCACAGCTACACATACATGACTACCACAACTACACTTACAAGACCACCACAGCTACGCTTACATGACGACCACAGCTACACTAACATGACTACCACAGCTACACTTACATGACTACCACAGCTACAACAACATGACTATCACAGCTACACTTACATGACTACCACAGCTACACCAACATGACTACCACAGCTACACTTACATGACTACCACAGCTACACTTACATGACTACCACAGCTACAATTACATGACTACCACAGCCACACTTACATGACTACCACAGCTAAACTTACATGACAACCACAGCTACACATACATGACTAACACAGCTACGCTTACATGACTACCACAGCTACACTAACATGAATACCACAGCTACACCAATATGACTACCAAAGCTACACTTACAAGACTACCACAGCTAAACTTACATGACAACCACAGCTACACTTACATGACTATCATAGCTACACTTACATGACTACCACAGCTACACTTACATGACTACTACAGCAACACTTTCATGACTATCACAGCTACACTTACATTCTTCCACAGATACACTTACATGACTATCAGAGCTACAATTACAGGACTACCACAGCTACACTTACATGACTACAACAGCTTCACTTACATGACTACCACAGCTACACTTACATGACTATCACAGCTACACCAATATGACTACCACAGCTACACTTACATGACTACCACAGCTACACTTACATGACTACCACAGTCACACTTACATGACTACCACAGCTAAACTTACATGACAACCACAGCTACACATACATGACTACCACAGCTACACTTACATGACAACCACAGCTACAGTGACATGACTACCACAGCTACACATACATGACTACCACAACTACACTTACAAGACCACCACAGCTACGCTTACATGACGACCACAGCTACACTAACATGACTACCACAGCTACACTTACATGACTACCACAGCTACAACAACATGACTATCACAGCTACACTTACATGACTACCACAGCTACACCAACATGACTACCACAGCTACACTTACATGACTACCACAGCTACACTTACATGACTACCACAGCTACAATTACATGACTACCACAGCCACACTTACATGACTACCACAGCTAAACTTACATGACAACCACAGCTACACATACATGACTAACACAGCTACGCTTACATGACTACCACAGCTACACTAACATGAATACCACAGCTACACCAATATGACTACCAAAGCTACACTTACAAGACTACCACAGCTAAACTTACATGACAACCACAGCTACACTTACATGACTATCATAGCTACACTTACATGACTACCACAGCTACACTTACATGACTACTACAGCAACACTTTCATGACTATCACAGCTACACTTACATTCTTCCACAGATACACTTACATGACTATCAGAGCTACAATTACAGGACTACCACAGCTACACTTACATGACTACAACAGCTACACTTACATGACTACCACAACTACACTTACATCACTATCACAGCTCCACTTCCATTCGAACACAGATACACTAACATGACTATCACAGCTACATTTACATGACTACCACGGCTATGCTTACATGACTACTACAGCTACACTTTCATGACTATCACAACTACACATACATGACAACCACAGCTACACTTACATTACAACCACAGCTACACTTACATGACTACCACAGCTATACTTACATGACTACCACAGCTACACTTTAAAAACTACTACAACTACGCTTACAGGACTACCACAGCTACACTTACATGACTACCACAGCTACATTTACATGACTACCACAGCTACACTTACATGACTATCACAGTTACACTTTCATGACTATCACAGTTACACTTACATGGCTATCACAGCTACACTTACCTGACTATCACAGCTATACTTACATGACTACCACAGCTACACTTACATGACTATAACAGCTACACTTACATGAATATCACAGCTACACTTCCATTCGAACACAGATACACTAACATGACTATCACAGCTACATTTACATGACTATCACAACTACACATACATGACAACCACAGCTACACTTACATTACAACCACAGCTACACTTACATGACTACCACAGCTATACTTACATGACTACCACAGCTACACTCACCTGACTACCACAACTACACTTTAAAGACTACTACAACTACGCTTACAGGACTACCACAGCTACACTTACATGACTACCACAGCTACACTTACCTGACTATCACAGCTATACTTACATGACTACCACAGCTACACTTACATGACTATAACAGCTACACTTACATGAATATCACAGCTACACTTACATGAATATCACAGCTACACTTCCATTCGAACACAGATACACTAACATGACTATCACAGCTACATTTACATGACTACCACGGCTATGCTTACATGACTACTACAGCTACACTTTCATGACTATCACAACTACACATACATGACAACCACAGCTACACTTACATTACAACCACAGCTACACTTACATGACTACCACAGCTATACTTACATGACTACCACAGCTACACTTTAAAAACTACTACAACTACGCTTACAGGACTACCACAGCTACACTTACATGACTACCACAGCTACATTTACATGACTACCACAGCTACACTTACATGACTATCACAGTTACACTTTCATGACTATCACAGTTACACTTATATGGCTATCACAGCTACACTTACCTGACTATCACAGCTATACTTACATGACTACCACAGCTACACTTACATGACTATAACAGCTACACTTACATGAATATCACAGCTACACTTCCATTCGAACACAGATACACTAACATGACTATCACAGCTACATTTACATGACTATCACAACTACACATACATGACAACCACAGCTACACTTACATTACAACCACAGCTACACTTACATGACTACCACAGCTATACTTACATGACTACCACAGCTACACTCACCTGACTACCACAACTACACTTTAAAGACTACTACAACTACGCTTACAGGACTACCACAGCTACACTTACATGACTACCACAGCTACACTTACCTGACTATCACAGCTATACTTACATGACTACCACAGCTACACTTACATGACTATAACAGCTACACTTACATGAATATCACAGCTACACTTACATGAATATCACAGCTACACTTCCATTCGAACACAGATACACTAACATGACTATCACAGCTACATTTACATGACTACCACGGCTATGCTTACATGACTACTACAGCTACACTTTCATGACTATCACAACTACACTTACATGACTATCAGAGCTACACTTACACGACTACCACAGCTTCACTTACATGACTACCACAGCTTCACTTACATGACTACCACAGCTACACTTACATGACTACCACAGCTACACTTACATGACTATCAGAGCTACACTTACATGAATACCACAGCTACACTTATATGACTACCACAGCCACACTTACATGACTACCACAGCTAAACTTACATGACAACCACAGCTACACATACATGACTAACACAGCTACGCTTACATGACTACCACAGGTACACTAACATGACTACCACAGCTACACCAACATGACTACCACAGTTACACTTACATGACTATCACAGTTACACTTACATGACTATCACAGCTACACTTACCTGACTATCACAGCTACACTTACATGACTATCACAGCTACACTTACATGAATATCACAGCTACACTTACCTGACTATCACAGCTACACTTACATGACTACCACAACTACAGTTGCATGACTATCTAAACTACACTTACATGACTATCACAGCTACGCTTACATGACTATCACAGCTACACTTACACGACTACCACAGCTACACTTACATGACTACCACAGATATACTTACATGAATAGCACAGCTACACTTACATGACTATCACAGCTACATATGCAAGACTACCACAGCGAAACTTTAAAAGCTACCACAGCTACACTTACATGACTAGCACAACTACACTTACATGAATATCACAGCTACACTTACATGACTACCACAACTACACTTACATGAATATCACAGCTACACTTACATGACTATAACAGTTACACTTACATGACAACCACAGCTACACATACATGACTACCACAGCTACACTTACGTTACAACCACAGCTACACTTACATGACTACCACACATGTCTACCACAGCTACACCAACATGACTACCACAGCTACACTTACATGACTACCACAGCTACACTAACATGACTACCACAGCTACACTTACATGACTACCACAGCTACACTAACATGACTACCACGGCTACACTTACATGACTACCACAGCTACAACAACATGACTACCACAGCTACACTTACATGACTACCACAACTACACCAACATGACTACCACAGCTACACTTACATGACTACCACAGCTACACCAACATGACTACCACAGCTACACTAACATGACTATCACAGCTAAACCAACATGACTACCACAGCTACACCAACATGACTACCAAAGCTACACTTACAAGACTACCACAGCTAAACTTACATGACAACCACAGCTACAATTACATGACTATCATAGCTACACTTATATGACTACCACAGCTACACTTACATGACTACTACAGCAACACTTTCATGACTATCACAGCTACACTTACATTCTACCACATATACACTAACATGACTATCAGAGCTACACTTACATGACTACCACAGCTACACTTACATGACTATCAGAGCTACACTTACAGGACTACCACAGCTACACTTACATGACTACAACAGCTACACTTACATGACTACCACAGCTACACTTACATCACTATCACAGCTCCACTTCCATTCGACCACAGATACACTAACATGACTATCACAGCTAAATTTACATGACTTCCACGGCTATGCTTACATGACTACTACAGCTACACTTTCATGACTATCACAGCTACACATACGTGACAACCACAGCTACACATACATGACTAACACAGCTACGCTTACATTACAACCACAGCTACACTTACATGACTATCACAGCTACACTTACATGACTACCAGAGCTACACTTACATGACTATCACAGTTACACTTACATGACTATCAGTTACACTTACATGACTACTACAGCTACACTTATATGACTATCACAGCTACACTTACATGACTACCACAGCTACACTTACATGACTATCACAGCTACACTTACATGACTAACATAGCTACACTAACAGGACTACCATAACTACCATAATATGACTACCACAGCTACAGTTTAAAGACTACCACAACTACGCTTACAGGACTATCACAGCTAAACTTACAAAACTATCACAGCTACACATACATGACTACCACAGCTACACCAACATGACTACCACAGCTACACTTACATGACTACCACAGCTCCACTTACATGACTACCACAGCTACAATTACATGACTACCACAGCCACACTTACATGACTACCACAGCTAAACTTACATGACAACCACAGCTACACATACATGACTATCATAGCTACACTTACATGACTACCACAGCTACACTTACATGACTACTACAGCAACACTTTCATGACTATCACAGCTACACTTACATTCTTCCACAGATACACTTACATGACTATCAGAGCTACAATTACAGGACTACCACAGCTACACTTACATGACTACAACAGCTACACTTACATGACTACCACAGCTACACTTACATCACTATCACAGCTCCACTTCCATTCGAACACAGATACACTAACATGACTATCACAGCTACATTTACATGACTACCACGGCTATGCTTACATGACTACTACAGCTACACTTTCATGACTATCACAACTACACATACATGACAACCACAGCTACACTTACATTACAACCACAGCTACACTTACATGACTACCACAGCTATACTTACATGACTACCACAGCTACACTCACCTGACTACCACAACTACACTTTAAAGACTACTACAACTACGCTTACAGGACTACCACAGCTACACTTACATGACTACCACAGCTACATTTACATGACTACCACAGCTACACTTACATGACTATCACAGTTACACTTTCATGACTATCACAGTTACACTTACATGGCTATCACAGCTACACTTACCTGACTATCACAGCTATACTTACATGACTACCACAGCTACACTTACATGACTATAACAGCTACACTTACATGAATATCACAGCTACACTTCCATTCGAACACAGATACACTAACATGACTATCACAGCTACATTTACATGACTACCACGGCTATGCTTACATGACTACTACAGCTACACTTTCATGACTATCACAACTACACACACATGACAACCACAGCTACACTTACATTACAACCACAGCTACACTTACATGACTACCACAGCTATACTTACATGACTACCACAGCTACACTCACCTGACTACCACAACTACACTTTAAAGACTACTACAACTACGCTTACAGGACTACCACAGCTACACTTACATGACTACCACAGCTATATTTACATGACTACCACAGCTACACTTACATGACTATCACAGTTACACTTTCATGACTATCACAGTTACACTTACATGGCTATCACAGCTACACTTACCTGACTATCACAGCTATACTTACATGACTACCACAGCTACACTTACATGACTATAACAGCTACACTTACATGAATATCACAGCTACACTTACATGAATATCACAGCTACACTTCCATTCGAACACAGATACACTAACATGACTATCACAGCTACATTTACATGACTACCACGGCTATGCTTACATGACTACTACAGCTACACTTTCATGACTATCACAACTACACTTACATGACTATCAGAGCTACACTTACACGACTACCACAGCTTCACTTACATGACTACCACAGCTTCACTTACATGACTACCACAGCTACACTTACATGACTACCACAGCTACACTTACATGACTATCAGAGCTACACTTACATGAATACCACAGCTACACTTATATGACTACCACAGCCACACTTAAATGACTACCACAGCTAAACTTACATGACAACCACAGCTACACATACATGACTAACACAGCTACGCTTACATGACTACCACAGCTACACTAACATGACTACCACAGCTACACCAACATGACTACCACAGCTACACTTACATGACTACCACAGATACACCAACATGACTATCACAGCTACACTTACATGACTACCACAGCTACACTTTCATGACTACCAGAGCTACACTTACATGACTATCACAGTTACACTTACATGACTATCACAGTTACACTTACATGACTATCACAGCTACACTTACCTGACTACCACAACTACAGTTGCATGACTATCTAAACTACACTTACATGACTATCACAGCTACGCTTACATGACTATCACAGCTACACTTACACGACTACCACAGCTACACTTACATGACTACCACAGCTACACTTACACGACTACCACAGCTACACTTACATGACTACCACAGATATACTTACATGAATATCACAGCTACACTTACATGACTACCACAGCTACACATGCAAGACTACCACAGCGAAACTTAAAAGCTACCACAGCTACACTTACATGACTAGCACAACTACACTTACATGAATATCACAGCTACACTTACATGACTACCACAACTACACTTACATGAATATCACAGCTACACTTACATGACTATAACAGTTACACTTACATGACAACCACAGCTACACATACATGACTACCACAGCTACACTTACATTACAACCACAGCTACACTTACATGACAACCACAGCTACACTTACATGACTACCACACATGTCTACCACAGCTACACCAACATGACTACCACAGCTACACTTACATGACTACCACAGCTACACTAACATGACTACCACAGCTACACTTACATGACTACCACAGCTACACTAACATGACTACCACAGCTAAACTTACATGACTACCACAGCTACAACAACATGACTACCACAGCTACACTTACATGACTACCACAACTACACCAACATGACTACCACAGCTACACTTACATGACTACCACAGCTACACCAACATGACTACCACAGCTACACTAACATGACTATCACGGCTACACCAACATGACTACCACAGCTACACCAACATGACTACCAAAGCTACACTTACAAGACTACCACAGCTAAACTTACATGACAACCACAGCTACAATTACATGACTATCATAGCTACACTTACATGACTACCACAGCTACACTTACATGACTACTACAGCAACACTTTCATGACTATCACAGCTACACTTACATTCTACCACAGATACACTAACATGACTATCAGAGCTACATTTACATGACTACCACAGCTACACTTACATGACTATCAGAGCTACACTTACAGGACTACCACAGCTACACTTACATGACTACAACAGCTACACTTACATGACTACAACAGCTACACTTACATGACTACCACAGCTACACTTACATCACTATCACAGCTCCACTTCCATTCGACCACAGATACACTAACATGACTATCACAGCTAAATTTACATGACTACCACAGCTACACTTACATGACTACCACAGCTACACCAACATGATTACCACAATTACACTTACATGACTATCACAGCTACACTTACATGACTACCACAGCTACATTTACATGACTACCACAGCTACACTTACATGACTATCACAGTTAAACTTACATGACTATCACAGTTACACTTACATGACTATCACAGCTACACTTACCTGACTATCACAGCTACACTTACATGACTACCACAGCTACACTTACATGACTATCACAGCTACACTTACATGACTACCAGAGCTACACTAACAGGACTACCATAACTACCATAATATGACTACCACAGCTACAGTTTAAAGACTACCACAACTACGCTTACAGGACTATCACAGCTAAACTTACAAAACTATCACAGCTACACATACATGACTACCACAGCTACACTTACATGACAACCACAGCTACACTGACATGACTACCACAGCTACACATACATGACTACCACAACTACACTTACAAGACCACCACAGCTACACTTACATGACTATCACAGCTACACTTTAAAGACTACCACAACTACGCTTACAGGACTATCACAGCTAAACTTACAAGACTATCACAGCTACACTTACATGACAACCACAGATACACTTTAAAGACTACCACAGCTACGCTTACATGACGACCACAGCTACACTAACATGACTACCACAGCTACACTTACATGACTACCACAGCTACAACAACATGACTACCACAGCTACACTTACATGACTACCACAGCTACACCAACATGACTACCACAGCTACACTTACATGACTACCACAGCTCCACTTACATGACTACCACAGCTACAATTACATGACTACCACAGCCACACTTACATGACTACCACAGCTAAACTTACATGACAACCACAGCTACACATACATGACTATCATAGCTACACTTACATGACTACCACAGCTACACTTACATGACTACTACAGCAACACTTTCATGACTATCACAGCTACACTTACATTCTTCCACAGATACACTTACATGACTATCAGAGCTACAATTACAGGACTACCACAGCTACACTTACATGACTACAACAGCTACACTTACATGACTACCACAGCTACACTTACATCACTATCACAGCTCCACTTCCATTCGAACACAGATACACTAACATGACTATCACAGCTACATTTACATGACTACCACGGCTATGCTTACATGACTACTACAGCTACACTTTCATGACTATCACAACTACACATACATGACAACCACAGCTACACTTACATTACAACCACAGCTACACTTACATGACTACCACAGCTATACTTACATGACTACCACAGCTACACTCACCTGACTACCACAACTACACTTTAAAGACTACTACAACTACGCTTACAGGACTACCACAGCTACACTTACATGACTACCACAGCTACATTTACATGACTACCACAGCTACACTTACATGACTATCACAGTTACACTTTCATGACTATCACAGTTACACTTACATGGCTATCACAGCTACACTTACCTGACTATCACAGCTATACTTACATGACTACCACAGCTACACTTACATGACTATAACAGCTACACTTACATGAATATCACAGCTACACTTCCATTCGAACACAGATACACTAACATGACTATCACAGCTACATTTACATGACTACCACGGCTATGCTTACATGACTACTACAGCTACACTTTCATGACTATCACAACTACACACACATGACAACCACAGCTACACTTACATGACTATCACAGCTACACTTACATGAATATCACAGCTACACTTACCTGACTATCACAGCTACACTTACATGACTACCACAACTACAGTTGCATGACTATCACAGCTACACTTACATGACTATCACAGCTACGCTTACATGACTATCACAGCTACACTTTCATGACTACCACAACTACACTTACATGACTATCAGAGCTACACTTACACGACTACCACAGCTTCACTTACATGACTACCACAGCTTCACTTACATGACTACCACAGCTACACTTACATGACTATCACAGCTACACCAATATGACTACCACAGCTACACTTACATGACTACCACAGCTACACTTACATGACTACCACAGTCACACTTACATGACTACCACAGCTAAACTTACATGACAACCACAGCTACACATACATGACTACCACAGCTACATCAACATGACTACCACAGCTACACTTACATGACTACCACAGATACACCAACATGACTATCACAGCTACACTTACATGACTACCACAGCTACACTTTCATGACTACCAGAGCTACACTTACATGACTATCACAGTTACACTTACATGACTATCACAGTTACACTTACATGACTATCACAGCTACACTTACCTGACTATCACAGCTACACTTACATGACTATCACAGCTACACTTGCATGAATATCACAGCTACACTTACCTGACTATCACAGCGACACTTACAAGACTACCACAACTACAGTTGCATGACTATCACAGCTACACTTACATGACTATCACAGCTACGCTTACATGACTATCACAGCTACACTTACACGACTACAACAGCTACACTTACATGACTACCACAGATATACTTACATGACTATCACAGCTACACTTACATGACTATCACAGCTACACATGCATGACTACCACAGCGAAACTTTAAAAGCTACCACAGCTACACTTACATGACTACCACAACTACACTTACATGAATATCACAGCTACACTTACATGACTATAACAGTTACACTTACATGACAACCACAGTTACACATACATGACTACCACAGCTACACTTACATTACAACCACAGCTACACTTACATGACAACCACAGCTACACTTACATGACTACCACAGCTACACATACATGACTACCACAACTACACTTACAAGACCACCACAGCTACACTTACATGACTATCACAGCTACACTTACATGACAACCACAGCAACACTTTAAAGACTACCACAACTACACTTACAAGACAACCACGGTTACACTTACATGACTAACACAGCTACACTTACATTACAACCACAGCTACACTTACATGACTACCACAGCTACACTTACATGACTACCACAGATACACCAACATGACTATCACAGCTACACTCACATGACTACCACAGCTACACTTTCATGACTACCACAGCTACACTTATCTGACTATCACAGCTACACTTACATGACTATCACAGCTACACTTACCTGACTATCACAGCTACACTTACATGACTACCACAGCTACACTTACATGACTATCACAGCTACACTTACATGAATATCACAGCTAAACTTACCTGACTATCACAGCTACACTTACATGACTACCACAACTACAGTTGCATGACTATCACAGCTACACTTACATGACTATCACAGCTACGCTTACATGACTATCACAGCTACACTTTCATGACTACCACAACTACACTTACATGACTATCAGAGCTACACTTACACGACTACCACAGCTTCACTTACATGACTACCACAGCTTCACTTACATGACTACCACAGCTACACTTACATGACTATCACAGCTACACCAATATGACTACCACAGCTACACTTACATGACTACCACAGCTACACTTACATGACTACCACAGTCACACTTACATGACTACCACAGCTAAACTTACATGACAACCACAGCTAAACATACATGACTACCACAGCTACATCAACATGACTACCACAGCTACACTTACATGACTACCACACATACACCAACATGACTATCACAGCTACACTTACATGACTACCACAGCTACACTTTCATGACTACCAGAGCTAAACTTACATGACTATCACAGTTACACTTACATGACTATCACAGTTAAACTTACATGACTATCACAGCTACACTTACCTGACTATCACAGCTACACTTACATGACTATCACAGCTACACTTGCATGAATATCACAGCTACACTTACCTGACTATCACAGCGACACTTACAAGACTACCACAACTACAGTTGCATGACTATCACAGCTACACTTACATGACTATCACAGCTACGCTTACATGACTATCACAGCTACACTTACACGACTACAACAGCTACACTTACATGACTACCACAGATATACTTACATGAATATCACAGCTACACTTACATGAATATCACAGCTACACATGCATGACTACCACAGCGAAACTTTAAAAGCTACCACAGCTACACTTACATGACTACCACAACTACACTTACATGAATATCACAGCTACACTTACATGACTACCACAACTACACTTACATGAATATCACAGCTACACTTACATGACTATAACAGTTACACTTACATGACAACCACAGCTACACATACATGACTACCACAGCTACACTTACATGACTACCACAGCTACACTAACATGACTACCACAGCTACACTTTAAAGACTACCACAACTACGCTTACAGGACTATCACAGCTAAACTTACAAGACTATCACAGCTACACTAACATGACTATGACAGTTACACTTACATGACTACCACAGCTACACTTACATGACTATCCCAGCTACACATACATGACTACTACAGCTACACTTACATGACTATCACAGCTACGCTTACGTGACTACCACAGCTACACTTTCATGACTATCACAGCTACACATACATGACTACCACAGCTACACTTACATTACATCCACAGCTACGCTTACATGACTGCCACAGCTACACTTACATGACTACCACAGCTACACCAACATGACAACCACAGATACACATACATGACTAACACAGCTACGCTTATATGACTGCCACAGCTACACTAACATGACTACCACAGCTACACCAACATGACAACCACAGATACACATACATGACTAACACAGCTACGCTTACATGAATACCACAGCTACACTTACATGACTACCGCAGATACACTAACATGACTATCACAGCTACACTTACATGACTACCACAGCTACACTTTCATGACTACCAGAGCTACACTTACATGACTATCACAGTTACACTTACATGACTATCAGTTACACTTACATGACTATCACAGCTACACTTACATGACTACCACAGCTACACTTACATGACTATCACAGCTACACTTACATGACTAACATAGCTACACTAACAGGACTACCATAACTACACTGACATGACTACCACAGCTACACTTTAAAGACTACCACAACTACGCTTACAGGACTATCACAGCTAAACTTACAAAACAATCACAGCTACACTAACATGACTATGACAGTTACACTTACACGACTACCACAGCTACACTTACATGACTATCACAGCTACGCTTACGTGACTACCACAGCTACACTTTCATGACTACCACAACTACGCTTACAGGACTATCACAGCTACACTAACAAGACTATCACAGCTATACTTACATGACTACCACAACTACACTAACATGACTACCACAGCTACACATACATGACTACCACAGCTACACTTACATGACAACCACAGCTACACTTACATGACTACCACAGCTACACATACATGACTACCACAACTACACTTACAAGACCACCACAGCTACACTTACATGACTATCACAGCTACACTTTAAAGACTACCACAACTACGCTTACAGGACTATAACAGCTAAACTTACAAGACTACCACGGTTACACTTACATGACTACCACAACTGCAATTTAAAGACTACCACAACTACGCTTACAGGACTACCACAACTACGCCTACAGGACTACAACAGCTACACTTACATGACTACTACAGCTACACTTATATGACTAACATAGCTACACTAACATGACTACCATAACTACACTAACATGACTACCACAGCTACACTTTAAAGACTACCACAACTACGCTTACAGGACTATCACAGCTAAACTTACAAGACTATCACAGCTACACTAACATGACTATGACAGTTACACTTACATGACTACCACAGCTACACTTACATGACTATCCCAGTTACACATACATGACTACTACAGCTACACTTACATGACTATCACAGCTACGCTTACGTGGCTACCACAGCTACACTTTCATGACTATCACAGCTACACATACATGACTACCACAGCTACACTTACATTACATCCACAGCTACGCTTACATGACTGCCACAGCTACACTTACATGACTACCACAGCTACAGCAACATGACAACCACAGATACACATACATGACTAACACAGCTACGCTTATATGACTGCCACAGCTACACTAACATGACTACCACAGCTACACCAACATGACAACCACAGATACACATACATGACTAACACAGCTACGCTTACATGACTACCACAGCTACACTTACATGACTACCGCAGATACACTAACATGACTATCACAGCTACACTTACATGACTATCACAGTTACACTTACATGACTACCACAGCTACACTTACATGACTATCACAGCTACACTTACATGAATATCACAGCTACACTTACCTGACTATCACAGCTACACTTACATGACTACCACAACTACAGTTGCATGACTATCACAGCTACACTTACATGACTACCACAGCTACACATACATGACTAACACAGCTACGCTTACATTACAACCACAGCTACACTTACATGACTACCACAGCTACGCTTACAGGACTACCACAGCTACACTTACATGACTACCACAGCTACATTTACATGACTATCACAGTTACACTTACATGACTATCACAGTTACACTTACATGACTATCACAGCTACACTTACCTGACTATCACAGCTACACTTACATGACTACCACAGCTACACTTACATGACTATCACAGCTACACTTACATGAATATCACAGCTACACTTACCTGACTATCACAGCTACACTTACATGACTACCACAACTACAGTTGCATGACTATCACAGCTACACTTACATGACTATCACAGCTACGCTTACATGACTATCACAGCTACACTTTCATGACTACCACAACTACACTTACATGACTATCAGAGCTACACTTACACGACTACCACAGCTTCACTTACATGACTACCACAGCTTCACTTACATGACAACCACAGCTACACTTACATGACTATCACAGCTACACCAATATGACTACCACAGCTACACTTACATGACTACCACAGCTACACTTACATGACTACCACAGTCACACTTACATGACTACCACAGCTAAACTTACATGACAACCACAGCTACACATACATGACTACCACAGCTACATCAACATGACTACCACAGCTACACTTACATGACTACCACAGATACACCAACATGACTATCACAGCTACACTTACATGACTACCACAGCTACACTTTCATGACTACCAGAGCTACACTTACATGACTATCACAGTTACACTTACATGACTATCACAGTTACACTTACATGACTATCACAGCTACACTTACCTGACTATCACAGCTACACTTACATGACTATCACAGCTACACTTGCATGAATATCACAGCTACACTTACCTGACTATCACAGCGACACTTACAAGACTACCACAACTACAGTTGCATGACTATCACAGCTATACTTACATGACTATCACAGCTACGCTTACATGACTATCACAGCTACACTTACACGACTACAACAGCTACACTTACATGACTACCACAGATATACTTACATGAATATCACAGCTACACTTACATGACTATCACAGCTACACATGCATGACTACCACAGCGAAACTTTAAAAGCTACCACAGCTACACTTACATGACTACCACAACTACACTTACATGAATATCACAGCTACACTTACATGACTATAACAGTTACACTTACATGACAACCACAGTTACACATACATGACTACCACAGCTACACTTACATTACAACCACAGCTACACTTACATGACAACCACAGCTACACTTACATGACTACCACAGCTACACATACATGACTACCACAACTACACTTACAAGACCACCACAGCTACACTTACATGACTATCACAGCTACACTTACATGACAACCACAGCAACACTTTAAAGACTACCACAACTACACTTACAAGACAACCACGGTTACACTTACATGACTAACACAGCTACACTTACATTACAACCACAGCTACACTTACATGACTACCACAGCTACACTTACATGACTACCACAGCTACACTCACCTGACTACCACAACTACACTTTAAAGACTACTACAACTACGCTTTCATGACTACCACAGCTACACTTACCTGACTATCACAGCTACACTTACATGACTATCACAGCTACACTTACCTGACTATCACAGCTACACTTACATGACTACCACAGCTACACTTACATGACTATCACAGCTACACTTACATGAATATCACATCTACACTTACCGGACTATCACAGCTACACTTACATGACTACCACAACTACAGTTGCATGACTATCACAGCTACACTTACATGACTATCACAGCTACGCTTACATGACTATCACAGCTACACTTTCATGACTACCACAACTACACTTACATGACTATCAGAGCTACACTTACACGACTACCACAGCTTCACTTACATGACTACCACAGCTTCACTTACATGACTACCACAGCTTCACTTACATGACTACCACAGCTTCACTTACATGACTACCACAGCTACACTTACATGACTACCACAGCTACACTTACATGACTATCAGAGCTACACTTACATGAATACCACAGCTACACTTATATGACTACCACAGCCACACTTACATGACTACCACAGCTAAACTTACATGACAACCACAGCTACACATACATGACTAACACAGCTACGCTTACATGACTACCACAGCTACACTAACATGACTACCACAGCTACACCAACATGACTACCACAGCTACACTTACATGACTACCACAGATACACCAACATGACTATCACAGCTACACTTACATGACTACCACAGCTACACTTTCATGACTACCAGAGCTACACTTACATGACTATCACAGTTACACTTACATGACTATCACAGTTACACTTACATGACTATCACAGCTACACTTACCTGACTATCACAGCTACACTTACATGACTATCACAGCTACACTTACATGAATATCACAGCTACACTTACCTGACTATCACAGCTACACTTACATGACTACCACAACTACAGTTGCATGACTATCTAAACTACACTTACATGACTATCACAGCTACGCTTACATGACTATCACAGCTACACTTACACGACTACCACAGCTACACTTACATGACTACCACAGCTACACTTACACGACTACCACAGCTACACTTACATGACTACCACAGATATACTTACATGAATATCACAGCTACACTTACATGACTACCACAGCTACACATGCAAGACTACCACAGCGAAACTTAAAAGCTACCACAGCTACACTTACATGACTAGCACAACTACACTTACATGAATATCACAGCTACACTTACATGACTACCACAACTACACTTACATGAATATCACAGCTACACTTACATGACTATAACAGTTACACTTACATGACAACCACAGCTACACATACATGACTACCACAGCTACACTTACATTACAACCACAGCTACACTTACATGACAACCACAGCTACACTTACATGACTACCACACATGTCTACCACAGCTACACCAACATGACTACCACAGCTACACTTACATGACTACCACAGCTACACTAACATGACTACCACAGCTACACTTACATGACTACCACAGCTACACTAACATGACTACCACAGCTAAACTTACATGACTACCACAGCTACAACAACATGACTACCACAGCTACACTTACATGACTACCACAACTACACCAACATGACTACCACAGCTACACTTACATGACTACCACAGCTACACCAACATGACTACCACAGCTACACTAACATGACTATCACGGCTACACCAACATGACTACCACAGCTACACCAACATGACTACCAAAGCTACACTTACAAGACTACCACAGCTAAACTTACATGACAACCACAGCTACAATTACATGACTATCATAGCTACACTTACATGACTACCACAGCTACACTTATATGACTACTACAGCAACACTTTCATGACTATCACAGCTACACTTACATTCTACCACAGATACACTAACATGACTATCAGAGCTACATTTACATGACTACCACAGCTACACTTACATGACTATCAGAGCTACACTTACAGGACTACCACAGCTACACTTACATGACTACAACAGCTACACTTACATGACTACAACAGCTACACTTACATGACTACCACAGCTACACTTACATCACTATCACAGCTCCACTTCCATTCGACCACAGATACACTAACATGACTATCACAGCTAAATTTACATGACTACCACAGCTACACTTACATGACTACCACAGCTACACCAACATGATTACCACAATTACACTTACATGACTATCACAGCTACACTTACATGACTACCACAGCTACATTTACATGACTACCACAGCTACACTTACATGACTATCACAGTTAAACTTACATGACTATCACAGTTACACTTACATGACTATCACAGCTACACTTACCTGACTATCACAGCTACACTTACATGACTACCACAGCTACACTTACATGACTATCACAGCTACACTTACATGACTACCAGAGCTACACTTACATGACTATCACAGTTACACTTACATGACTATCAGTTACACTTACATGACTACTACAGCTACACTTATATGACTATCACAGCTACACTTACATGACTACCACAGCTACACTTACATGACTATCACAGCTACACTTACATGACTAACATAGCTACACTAACAGGACTACCATAACTACCATAATATGACTACCACAGCTACAGTTTAAAGACTACCACAACTACGCTTACAGGACTATCACAGCTAAACTTACAAAACTATCACAGCTACACATACATGACTACCACAGCTACACTTACATGACAACCACAGCTACACTGACATGACTACCACAGCTACACATACATGACTACCACAACTACACTTACAAGACCACCACAGCTACACTTACATGACTATCACAGCTACACTTTAAAGACTACCACAACTACGCTTACAGGACTATCACAGCTAAACTTACAAGACTATCACAGCTACACTTACATGACAACCACAGATACACTTTAAAGACTACCACAGCTACGCTTACATGACGACCACAGCTACACTAACATGACTACCACAGCTACACTTACATGACTACCACAGCTACAACAACATGACTACCACAGCTACACTTACATGACTACCACAGCTACACCAACATGACTACCACAGCTACACTTACATGACTACCACAGCTCCACTTACATGACTACCACAGCTACAATTACATGACTACCACAGCCACACTTACATGACTACCACAGCTAAACTTACATGACAACCACAGCTACACATACATGACTATCATAGCTACACTTACATGACTACCACAGCTACACTTACATGACTACTACAGCAACACTTTCATGACTATCACAGCTACACTTACATTCTTCCACAGATACACTTACATGACTATCAGAGCTACAATTACAGGACTACCACAGCTACACTTACATGACTACAACAGCTACACTTACATGACTACCACAGCTACACTTACATCACTATCACAGCTCCACTTCCATTCGAACACAGATACACTAACATGACTATCACAGCTACATTTACATGACTACCACGGCTATGCTTACATGACTACTACAGCTACACTTTCATGACTATCACAACTACACATACATGACAACCACAGCTACACTTACATTACAACCACAGCTACACTTACATGACTACCACAGCTATACTTACATGACTACCACAGCTACACTCACCTGACTACCACAACTACACTTTAAAGACTACTACAACTACGCTTACAGGACTACCACAGCTACACTTACATGACTACCACAGCTACATTTACATGACTACCACAGCTACACTTACATGACTATCACAGTTACACTTTCATGACTATCACAGTTACACTTACATGGCTATCACAGCTACACTTACCTGACTATCACAGCTATACTTACATGACTACCACAGCTACACTTACATGACTATAACAGCTACACTTACATGAATATCACAGCTACACTTCCATTCGAACACAGATACACTAACATGACTATCACAGCTACATTTACATGACTACCACGGCTATGCTTACATGACTACTACAGCTACACTTTCATGACTATCACAACTACACACACATGACAACCACAGCTACACTTACATGACTATCACAGCTACACTTACATGAATATCACAGCTACACTTACCTGACTATCACAGCTACACTTACATGACTACCACAACTACAGTTGCATGACTATCACAGCTACACTTACATGACTATCACAGCTACGCTTACATGACTATCACAGCTACACTTTCATGACTACCACAACTACACTTACATGACTATCAGAGCTACACTTACACGACTACCACAGCTTCACTTACATGACTACCACAGCTTCACTTACATGACTACCACAGCTACACTTACATGACTATCACAGCTACACCAATATGACTACCACAGCTACACTTACATGACTACCACAGCTACACTTACATGACTACCACAGTCACACTTACATGACTACCACAGCTAAACTTACATGACAACCACAGCTACACATACATGACTACCACAGCTACATCAACATGACTACCACAGCTACACTTACATGACTACCACAGATACACCAACATGACTATCACAGCTACACTTACATGACTACCACAGCTACACTTTCATGACTACCAGAGCTACACTTACATGACTATCACAGTTACACTTACATGACTATCACAGTTACACTTACATGACTATCACAGCTACACTTACCTGACTATCACAGCTACACTTACATGACTATCACAGCTACACTTGCATGAATATCACAGCTACACTTACCTGACTATCACAGCGACACTTACAAGACTACCACAACTACAGTTGCATGACTATCACAGCTACACTTACATGACTATCACAGCTACGCTTACATGACTATCACAGCTACACTTACACGACTACAACAGCTACACTTACATGACTACCACAGATATACTTACATGACTATCACAGCTACACTTACATGACTATCACAGCTACACATGCATGACTACCACAGCGAAACTTTAAAAGCTACCACAGCTACACTTACATGACTACCACAACTACACTTACATGAATATCACAGCTACACTTACATGACTATAACAGTTACACTTACATGACAACCACAGTTACACATACATGACTACCACAGCTACACTTACATTACAACCACAGCTACACTTACATGACAACCACAGCTACACTTACATGACTACCACAGCTACACATACATGACTACCACAACTACACTTACAAGACCACCACAGCTACACTTACATGACTATCACAGCTACACTTACATGACAACCACAGCAACACTTTAAAGACTACCACAACTACACTTACAAGACAACCACGGTTACACTTACATGACTAACACAGCTACACTTACATTACAACCACAGCTACACTTACATGACTACCACAGCTACACTTACATGACTACCACAGATACACCAACATGACTATCACAGCTACACTCACATGACTACCACAGCTACACTTTCATGACTACCACAGCTACACTTATCTGACTATCACAGCTACACTTACATGACTATCACAGCTACACTTACCTGACTATCACAGCTACACTTACATGACTACCACAGCTACACTTACATGACTATCACAGCTACACTTACATGAATATCACAGCTAAACTTACCTGACTATCACAGCTACACTTACATGACTACCACAACTACAGTTGCATGACTATCACAGCTACACTTACATGACTATCACAGCTACGCTTACATGACTATCACAGCTACACTTTCATGACTACCACAACTACACTTACATGACTATCAGAGCTACACTTACACGACTACCACAGCTTCACTTACATGACTACCACAGCTTCACTTACATGACTACCACAGCTACACTTACATGACTATCACAGCTACACCAATATGACTACCACAGCTACACTTACATGACTACCACAGCTACACTTACATGACTACCACAGTCACACTTACATGACTACCACAGCTAAACTTACATGACAACCACAGCTAAACATACATGACTACCACAGCTACATCAACATGACTACCACAGCTACACTTACATGACTACCACACATACACCAACATGACTATCACAGCTACACTTACATGACTACCACAGCTACACTTTCATGACTACCAGAGCTAAACTTACATGACTATCACAGTTACACTTACATGACTATCACAGTTAAACTTACATGACTATCACAGCTACACTTACCTGACTATCACAGCTACACTTACATGACTATCACAGCTACACTTGCATGAATATCACAGCTACACTTACCTGACTATCACAGCGACACTTACAAGACTACCACAACTACAGTTGCATGACTATCACAGCTACACTTACATGACTATCACAGCTACGCTTACATGACTATCACAGCTACACTTACACGACTACAACAGCTACACTTACATGACTACCACAGATATACTTACATGAATATCACAGCTACACTTACATGAATATCACAGCTACACATGCATGACTACCACAGCGAAACTTTAAAAGCTACCACAGCTACACTTACATGACTACCACAACTACACTTACATGAATATCACAGCTACACTTACATGACTACCACAACTACACTTACATGAATATCACAGCTACACTTACATGACTATAACAGTTACACTTACATGACAACCACAGCTACACATACATGACTACCACAGCTACACTTACATGACTACCACAGCTACACTAACATGACTACCACAGCTACACTTTAAAGACTACCACAACTACGCTTACAGGACTATCACAGCTAAACTTACAAGACTATCACAGCTACACTAACATGACTATGACAGTTACACTTACATGACTACCACAGCTACACTTACATGACTATCCCAGCTACACATACATGACTACTACAGCTACACTTACATGACTATCACAGCTACGCTTACGTGACTACCACAGCTACACTTTCATGACTATCACAGCTACACATACATGACTACCACAGCTACACTTACATTACATCCACAGCTACGCTTACATGACTGCCACAGCTACACTTACATGACTACCACAGCTACAGCAACATGACAACCACAGATACACATACATGACTAACACAGCTACGCTTATATGACTGCCACAGCTACACTAACATGACTACCACAGCTACACCAACATGACAACCACAGATACACATACATGACTAACACAGCTACGCTTACATGAATACCACAGCTACACTTACATGACTACCGCAGATACACTAACATGACTATCACAGCTACACTTACATGACTACCACAGCTACACTTTCATGACTACCAGAGCTACACTTACATGACTATCACAGTTACACTTACATGACTATCAGTTACACTTACATGACTATCACAGCTACACTTACATGACTACCACAGCTACACTTACATGACTATCACAGCTACACTTACATGACTAACATAGCTACACTAACAGGACTACCATAACTACACTGACATGACTACCACAGCTACACTTTAAAGACTACCACAACTACGCTTACAGGACTATCACAGCTAAACTTACAAAACAATCACAGCTACACTAACATGACTATGACAGTTACACTTACACGACTACCACAGCTACACTTACATGACTATCACAGCTACGCTTACGTGACTACCACAGCTACACTTTCATGACTACCACAACTACGCTTACAGGACTATCACAGCTACACTAACAAGACTATCACAGCTATACTTACATGACTACCACAACTACACTAACATGACTACCACAGCTACACATACATGACTACCACAGCTACACTTACATGACAACCACAGCTACACTTACATGACTACCACAGCTACACATACATGACTACCACAACTACACTTACAAGACCACCACAGCTACACTTACATGACTATCACAGCTACACTTTAAAGACTACCACAACTACGCTTACAGGACTATAACAGCTAAACTTACAAGACTACCACGGTTACACTTACATGACTACCACAACTGCAATTTAAAGACTACCACAACTACGCTTACAGGACTACCACAACTACGCCTACAGGACTACAACAGCTACACTTACATGACTACTACAGCTACACTTATATGACTAACATAGCTACACTAACATGACTACCATAACTACACTAACATGACTACCACAGCTACACTTTAAAGACTACCACAACTACGCTTACAGGACTATCACAGCTAAACTTACAAGACTATCACAGCTACACTAACATGACTATGACAGTTACACTTACATGACTACCACAGCTACACTTACATGACTATCCCAGTTACACATACATGACTACTACAGCTACACTTACATGACTATCACAGCTACGCTTACGTGGCTACCACAGCTACACTTTCATGACTATCACAGCTACACATACATGACTACCACAGCTACACTTACATTACATCCACAGCTACGCTTACATGACTGCCACAGCTACACTTACATGACTACCACAGCTACAGCAACATGACAACCACAGATAAACATACATGACTAACACAGCTACGCTTATATGACTGCCACAGCTACACTAACATGACTACCACAGCTACACCAACATGACAACCACAGATACACATACATGACTAACACAGCTAGGCTTACATGACTACCACAGCTACACTTACATGACTACCGCAGATACACTAACATGACTATCACAGCTACACTTACATGACTATCACAGTTACACTTACATGACTACCACAGCTACACTTACATGACTATCACAGCTACACTTACATGAATATCACAGCTACACTTACCTGACTATCACAGCTACACTTACATGACTACCACAACTACAGTTGCATGACTATCACAGCTACACTTACATGACTACCACAGCTACACATACATGACTAACACAGCTACGCTTACATTACAACCACAGCTACACTTACATGACTACCACAGCTACGCTTACAGGACTACCACAGCTACACTTACATGACTACCACAGCTACATTCACATGACTATCACAGTTACACTTACATGACTATCACAGTTACACTTACATGACTATCACAGCTACACTTACCTGACTATCACAGCTACACTTACATGACTACCACAGCTACACTTACATGACTATCACAGCTACACTTACATGAATATCACAGCTACACTTACCTGACTATCACAGCTACACTTACATGACTACCACAACTACAGTTGCATGACTATCACAGCTACACTTACATGACTATCACAGCTACGCTTACATGACTATCACAGCTACACTTTCATGACTACCACAACTACACTTACATGACTATCAGAGCTACACTTACACGACTACCACAGCTTCACTTACATGACTACCACAGCTTCACTTACATGACAACCACAGCTACACTTACATGACTATCACAGCTACACCAATATGACTACCACAGCTACACTTACATGACTACCACAGCTACACTTACATGACTACCACAGTCACACTTACATGACTACCACAGCTAAACTTACATGACAACCACAGCTACACATACATGACTACCACAGCTACATCAACATGACTACCACAGCTACACTTACATGACTACCACAGATACACCAACATGACTATCACAGCTACACTTACATGACTACCACAGCTACACTTTCATGACTACCAGAGCTACACTTACATGACTATCACAGTTACACTTACATGACTATCACAGTTACACTTACATGACTATCACAGCTACACTTACCTGACTATCACAGCTACACTTACATGACTATCACAGCTACACTTGCATGAATATCACAGCTACACTTACCTGACTATCACAGCGACACTTACAAGACTACCACAACTACAGTTGCATGACTATCACAGCTATACTTACATGACTATCACAGCTACGCTTACATGACTATCACAGCTACACTTACACGACTACAACAGCTACACTTACATGACTACCACAGATATACTTACATGAATATCACAGCTACACTTACATGACTATCACAGCTACACATGCATGACTACCACAGCGAAACTTTAAAAGCTACCACAGCTACACTTACATGACTACCACAACTACACTTACATGAATATCACAGCTACACTTACATGACTACCACAGCTACACTTACATTACAACCACAGCTACACTTACATGACAACCACAGCTACACTTACATGACTACCACAGCTACACATACATGACTACCACAACTACACTTACAAGACCACCACAGCTACACTTACATGACTATCACAGCTACACTTACATGACAACCACAGCAACACTTTAAAGACTACCACAACTACACTTACAAGACAACCACGGTTACACTTACATGACTAACACAGCTACACTTACATTACAACCACAGCTACACTTACATGACTACCACAGCTACACTTACATGACTACCACAGCTACACTCACCTGACTACCACAACTACACTTTAAAGACTACTACAACTACGCTTTCATGACTACCACAGCTACACTTACCTGACTATCACAGCTACACTTACATGACTATCACAGCTACACTTACCTGACTATCACAGCTACACTTACATGACTACCACAGCTACACTTACATGACTATCACAGCTACACTTACATGAATATCACATCTACACTTACCGGACTATCACAGCTACACTTACATGACTACCACAACTACAGTTGCATGACTATCACAGCTACACTTACATGACTATCACAGCTACGCTTACATGACTATCACAGCTACACTTTCATGACTACCACAACTACACTTACATGACTATCAGAGCTACACTTACACGACTACCACAGCTTCACTTACATGACTACCACAGCTTCACTTACATGACTACCACAGCTACACTTACATGACTATCACAGCTACACCAATATGACTACCACAGCTACACTTACATGACTACCACAGCTACACTTACATGACTACCACAGTCACACTTACATGACTACCACAGCTAAACTTACATGACAACCACAGCTACACATACATGACTACCACAGCTACATCAACATGACTACCACAGCTACACTTACATGACTACCACAGATACACCAACATGACTATCACAGCTACACTTACATGACTACCACAGCTACACTTTCATGACTACCAGAGCTACACTTACATGACTATCACAGTTACACTTACATGACTATCACAGTTACACTTACATGACTATCACAGCTACACTTACCTGACTATCACAGCTACACTTACATGACTATCACAGCTACACTTGCATGAATATCACAGCTACACTTACCTGACTATCACAGCGACACTTACAAGACTACCACAATTACAGTTGCATGACTATCACAGCTACACTTACATGACTATCACAGCTACGCTTACATGACTATCACAGCTACACTTACACGACTACAACAGCTACACTTACATGACTACCACAGATATACTTACATGAATATCACAGCTACACTTACATGAATATCACAGCTACACATGCATGACTACCACAGCGAAACTTTAAAAGCTACCACAGCTACACTTACATGACTACCACAACTACACTTACATGAATATCACAGCTACACTTACATGACTACCACAACTACACTTACATGAATATCACAGCTACACTTACATGACTATAACAGTTACACTTACATGACAACCACAGCTACACATACATGACTACCACAGCTACACTTACATGACTACCACAGCTACACTAACATGACTACCACAGCTACACTTTAAAGACTACCACAACTACGCTTACAGGACTATCACAGCTAAACTTACAAGACTATCACAGCTACACTAACATGACTATGACAGTTACACTTACATGACTACCACAGCTACACTTACATGACTATCCCAGCTACACATACATGACTACTACAGCTACACTTACATGACTATCACAGCTACGCTTACGTGACTACCACAGCTACACTTTCATGACTATCACAGCTACACATACATGACTACCACAGCTACACTTACATTACATCCACAGCTACGCTTAAATGACTGCCACAGCTACACTTACATGACTACCACAGCTACACCAACATGACAACCACAGATACACATACATGACTAACACAGCTACGCTTATATGACTGCCACAGCTACACTAACATGACTACCACAGCTACACCAACATGACAACCACAGATACACATACATGACTAACACAGCTACGCTTACATGACTACCACAGCTACACTTACATGACTACCGCAGATACACTAACATGACTATCACAGCTACACTTACATGACTACCACAGCTACACTTTCATGACTACCAGAGCTACACTTACATGACTATCACAGTTACACTTACATGACTATCAGTTACACTTACATGACTACTACAGCTACACTTATATGACTATGACAGTTACACTTACACGACTACCACAGCTACACTTACATGACTATCACAGCTACGCTTACGTGACTACCACAGCTACACTTTCATGACTACCACAACTACGCTTACAGGACTATCACAGCTACACTAACAAGACTATCACAGCTATACTTACATGACTACCACAACTACACTAACATGACTACCACAGCTACACTTACATGACTACCACAGCTACACCTTAAAGACTACCACAACTACGCTTACATGACTACCACAACTACAGTAACATGACTACCATAGCTACACTAACATGACTACCACAGCTACACTTTAAAGACTACCACAACTACGCTTACAGGACTATCACAGCTAAACTTACAAGACTATCACAGGTACACTAACATGACTATGACAGTTACACTTACATGACTACCACAGCTACACTTACATGACTATCACAGCTACGCTTACGTGACTACCACAGCTACACCAACATGACAACCACAGATACACATACATGACTAACACAGCTACGCTTACATGACTACCACAGCTACACTACCATGACAACCACAGCTACACTAACATGACTACCACAGCTACACCAACTTGACTACCACAGCTACACCAACATGACTACCACAGCTACACTTACATGACTACCACAGCTACACCAACATGACTACCACAGCTACACTTACATGACTACCACAGCAACACCAACATGACTACCACAGCTACACTTACATGACTACCACAGCTACAACAACATGACTATCACAGCTACGCTTACGTGAATATCACATCTACACTTACCGGACTATCACAGCTACACTTACATGACTACCACAGCTACACTTACATGACTATCACAGCTACACTTACATGAATATCACATCTACACTTACCGGACTATCACAGCTACACTTACATGACTACCACAACTACAGTTGCATGACTATCACAGCTACACTTACATGACTATCACAGCTACGCTTACATGACTATCACAGCTACACTTTCATGACTACCACAACTACACTTACATGACTATCAGAGCTACACTTACACGACTACCACAGCTTCACTTACATGACTACCACAGCTTCACTTACATGACTACCACAGCTACACTTACATGACTATCACAGCTACACCAATATGACTACCACAGCTACACTTACATGACTACCACAGCTACACTTACATGACTACCACAGTCACACTTACATGACTACCACAGCTAAACTTACATGACAACCACAGCTACACATACATGACTACCACAGCTACATCAACATGACTACCACAGCTACACTTACATGACTACCACAGATACACCAACATGACTATCACAGCTACACTTACATGACTACCACAGCTACACTTTCATGACTACCAGAGCTACACTTACATGACTATCACAGTTACACTTACATGACTATCACAGTTACACTTACATGACTATCACAGCTACACTTACCTGACTATCACAGCTACACTTACATGACTATCACAGCTACACTTGCATGAATATCACAGCTACACTTACCTGACTATCACAGCGACACTTACAAGACTACCACAATTACAGTTGCATGACTATCACAGCTACACTTACATGACTATCACAGCTACGCTTACATGACTATCACAGCTACACTTACACGACTACAACAGCTACACTTACATGACTACCACAGATATACTTACATGAATATCACAGCTACACTTACATGAATATCACAGCTACACATGCATGACTACCACAGCGAAACTTTAAAAGCTACCACAGCTACACTTACATGACTACCACAACTACACTTACATGAATATCACAGCTACACTTACATGACTACCACAACTACACTTACATGAATATCACAGCTACACTTACATGACTATAACAGTTACACTTACATGACAACCACAGCTACACATACATGACTACCACAGCTACACTTACATGACTACCACAGCTACACTAACATGACTACCACAGCTACACTTTAAAGACTACCACAACTACGCTTACAGGACTATCACAGCTAAACTTACAAGACTATCACAGCTACACTAACATGACTATGACAGTTACACTTACATGACTACCACAGCTACACTTACATGACTATCCCAGCTACACATACATGACTACTACAGCTACACTTACATGACTATCACAGCTACGCTTACGTGACTACCACAGCTACACTTTCATGACTATCACAGCTACACATACATGACTACCACAGCTACACTTACATTACATCCACAGCTACGCTTAAATGACTGCCACAGCTACACTTACATGACTACCACAGCTACACCAACATGACAACCACAGATACACATACATGACTAACACAGCTACGCTTATATGACTGCCACAGCTACACTAACATGACTACCACAGCTACACCAACATGACAACCACAGATACACATACATGACTAACACAGCTACGCTTACATGACTACCACAGCTACACTTACATGACTACCGCAGATACACTAACATGACTATCACAGCTACACTTACATGACTACCACAGCTACACTTTCATGACTACCAGAGCTACACTTACATGACTATCACAGTTACACTTACATGACTATCAGTTACACTTACATGACTACTACAGCTACACTTATATGACTATGACAGTTACACTTACACGACTACCACAGCTACACTTACATGACTATCACAGCTACGCTTACGTGACTACCACAGCTACACTTTCATGACTACCACAACTACGCTTACAGGACTATCACAGCTACACTAACAAGACTATCACAGCTATACTTACATGACTACCACAACTACACTAACATGACTACCACAGCTACACTTACATGACTACCACAGCTACACCTTAAAGACTACCACAACTACGCTTACATGACTACCACAACTACAGTAACATGACTACCATAGCTACACTAACATGACTACCACAGCTACACTTTAAAGACTACCACAACTACGCTTACAGGACTATCACAGCTAAACTTACAAGACTATCACAGGTACACTAACATGACTATGACAGTTACACTTACATGACTACCACAGCTACACTTACATGACTATCACAGCTACGCTTACGTGACTACCACAGCTACACCAACATGACAACCACAGATACACATACATGACTAACACAGCTACGCTTACATGACTACCACAGCTACACTACCATGACAACCACAGCTACACTAACATGACTACCACAGCTACACCAACTTGACTACCACAGCTACACCAACATGACTACCACAGCTACACTTACATGACTACCACAGCTACACCAACATGACTACCACAGCTACACTTACATGACTACCACAGCAACACCAACATGACTACCACAGCTACACTTACATGACTACCACAGCTACAACAACATGACTATCACAGCTACGCTTACGTGACTACCACAGCTACACTTACATGACTACCACAGCTACACTAACATGACTACCACAGCTACACTTATGTGACTACCACAGCTACACCAACATGACTACCACAGCTACACTTACATGACTACCACAGCTACACTTACATGACTACCACAGCTACACCAACATGATTACCACAATTACACTTACATGACTATCACAGCTACACTTACATGACTACCACAGCTACATTTACATGACTACCACAGCTACACTTACATGACTATCACAGTTAAACTTACATGACTATCACAGTTACACTTACATGACTATCACAGCTACACTTACCTGACTATCACAGCTACACTTACATGACTACCACAGCCACACTTACATGACTATCACAGCTACACTTACATGACTACCAGAGCTACACTTACATGACTATCACAGTTACACTTACATGACTATCAGTTACACTTACATGACTACTACAGCTACACTTATATGACTATCACAGCTACACTTACATGACTACCACAGCTACACTTACATGACTATCACAGCTACACTTACATGACTAACATAGCTACACTAACAGGACTACCATAACTACCATAATATGACTACCACAGCTACAGTTTAAAGACTACCACAGCTACACATACATGACTACCACAGCTACACTTACATGACAACCACAGCTACAGTGACATGACTACCACAGCTACACATACATGACTACCACAACTACACTTACAAGACCACCACAGCTACGCTTACATGACGACCACAGCTACACTAACATGACTACCACAGCTACACTTACATGACTACCACAGCTACAACAACATGACTATCACAGCTACACTTACATGACTACCACAGCTACACCAACATGACTACCACAGCTACACTTACATGACTACCACAGCTACACTTACATGACTACCACAGCTACAATTACATGACTACCACAGCCACACTTACATGACTACCACAGCTAAACTTACATGACAACCACAGCTACACATACATGACTAACACAGCTACGCTTACATGACTACCACAGCTACACTAACATGAATACCACAGCTACACCAATATGACTACCAAAGCTACACTTACAAGACTACCACAGCTAAACTTACATGACAACCACAGCTACACTTACATGACTATCATAGCTACACTTACATGACTACCACAGCTACACTTACATGACTACTACAGCAACACTTTCATGACTATCACAGCTACACTTACATTCTTCCACAGATACACTTACATGACTATCAGAGCTACAATTACAGGACTACCACAGCTACACTTACATGACTACAACAGCTTCACTTACATGACTACCACAGCTACACTTACATGACTATCACAGCTACACCAATATGACTACCACAGCTACACTTACATGACTACCACAGCTACACTTACATGACTACCACAGTCACACTTACATGACTACCACAGCTAAACTTACATGACAACCACAGCTACACATACATGACTACCACAGCTACACTTACATGACAACCACAGCTACAGTGACATGACTACCACAGCTACACATACATGACTACCACAACTACACTTACAAGACCACCACAGCTACGCTTACATGACGACCACAGCTACACTAACATGACTACCACAGCTACACTTACATGACTACCACAGCTACAACAACATGACTATCACAGCTACACTTACATGACTACCACAGCTACACCAACATGACTACCACAGCTACACTTACATGACTACCACAGCTACACTTACATGACTACCACAGCTACAATTACATGACTACCACAGCCACACTTACATGACTACCACAGCTAAACTTACATGACAACCACAGCTACACATACATGACTAACACAGCTACGCTTACATGACTACCACAGCTACACTAACATGAATACCACAGCTACACCAATATGACTACCAAAGCTACACTTACAAGACTACCACAGCTAAACTTACATGACAACCACAGCTACACTTACATGACTATCATAGCTACACTTACATGACTACCACAGCTACACTTACATGACTACTACAGCAACACTTTCATGACTATCACAGCTACACTTACATTCTTCCACAGATACACTTACATGACTATCAGAGCTACAATTACAGGACTACCACAGCTACACTTACATGACTACAACAGCTACACTTACATGACTACCACAACTACACTTACATCACTATCACAGCTCCACTTCCATTCGAACACAGATACACTAACATGACTATCACAGCTACATTTACATGACTACCACGGCTATGCTTACATGACTACTACAGCTACACTTTCATGACTATCACAACTACACATACATGACAACCACAGCTACACTTACATTACAACCACAGCTACACTTACATGACTACCACAGCTATACTTACATGACTACCACAGCTACACTTTAAAAACTACTACAACTACGCTTACAGGACTACCACAGCTACACTTACATGACTACCACAGCTACATTTACATGACTACCACAGCTACACTTACATGACTATCACAGTTACACTTTCATGACTATCACAGTTACACTTACATGGCTATCACAGCTACACTTACCTGACTATCACAGCTATACTTACATGACTACCACAGCTACACTTACATGACTATAACAGCTACACTTACATGAATATCACAGCTACACTTCCATTCGAACACAGATACACTAACATGACTATCACAGCTACATTTACATGACTATCACAACTACACATACATGACAACCACAGCTACACTTACATTACAACCACAGCTACACTTACATGACTACCACAGCTATACTTACATGACTACCACAGCTACACTCACCTGACTACCACAACTACACTTTAAAGACTACTACAACTACGCTTACAGGACTACCACAGCTACACTTACATGACTACCACAGCTACACTTACCTGACTATCACAGCTATACTTACATGACTACCACAGCTACACTTACATGACTATAACAGCTACACTTACATGAATATCACAGCTACACTTACATGAATATCACAGCTACACTTCCATTCGAACACAGATACACTAACATGACTATCACAGCTACATTTACATGACTACCACGGCTATGCTTACATGACTACTACAGCTACACTTTCATGACTATCACAACTACACATACATGACAACCACAGCTACACTTACATTACAACCACAGCTACACTTACATGACTACCACAGCTATACTTACATGACTACCACAGCTACACTTTAAAAACTACTACAACTACGCTTACAGGACTACCACAGCTACACTTACATGACTACCACAGCTACATTTACATGACTACCACAGCTACACTTACATGACTATCACAGTTACACTTTCATGACTATCACAGTTACACTTACATGGCTATCACAGCTACACTTACCTGACTATCACAGCTATACTTACATGACTACCACAGCTACACTTACATGACTATAACAGCTACACTTACATGAATATCACAGCTACACTTCCATTCGAACACAGATACACTAACATGACTATCACAGCTACATTTACATGACTATCACAACTACACATACATGACAACCACAGCTACACTTACATTACAACCACAGCTACACTTACATGACTACCACAGCTATACTTACATGACTACCACAGCTACACTCACCTGACTACCACAACTACACTTTAAAGACTACTACAACTACGCTTACAGGACTACCACAGCTACACTTACATGACTACCACAGCTACACTTACCTGACTATCACAGCTATACTTACATGACTACCACAGCTACACTTACATGACTATAACAGCTACACTTACATGAATATCACAGCTACACTTACATGAATATCACAGCTACACTTCCATTCGAACACAGATACACTAACATGACTATCACAGCTACATTTACATGACTACCACGGCTATGCTTACATGACTACTACAGCTACACTTTCATGACTATCACAACTACACTTACATGACTATCAGAGCTACACTTACACGACTACCACAGCTTCACTTACATGACTACCACAGCTTCACTTACATGACTACCACAGCTACACTTACATGACTACCACAGCTACACTTACATGACTATCAGAGCTACACTTACATGAATACCACAGCTACACTTATATGACTACCACAGCCACACTTACATGACTACCACAGCTAAACTTACATGACAACCACAGCTACACATACATGACTAACACAGCTACGCTTACATGACTACCACAGGTACACTAACATGACTACCACAGCTACACCAACATGACTACCACAGTTACACTTACATGACTATCACAGTTACACTTACATGACTATCACAGCTACACTTACCTGACTATCACAGCTACACTTACATGACTATCACAGCTACACTTACATGAATATCACAGCTACACTTACCTGACTATCACAGCTACACTTACATGACTACCACAACTACAGTTGCATGACTATCTAAACTACACTTACATGACTATCACAGCTACGCTTACATGACTATCACAGCTACACTTACACGACTACCACAGCTACACTTACATGACTACCACAGATATACTTACATGAATAGCACAGCTACACTTACATGACTATCACAGCTACATATGCAAGACTACCACAGCGAAACTTTAAAAGCTACCACAGCTACACTTACATGACTAGCACAACTACACTTACATGAATATCACAGCTACACTTACATGACTACCACAACTACACTTACATGAATATCACAGCTACACTTACATGACTATAACAGTTACACTTACATGACAACCACAGCTACACATACATGACTACCACAGCTACACTTACGTTACAACCACAGCTACACTTACATGACAACCACAGCTACACTTACATGACTACCACACATGTCTACCACAGCTACACCAACATGACTACCACAGCTACACTTACATGACTACCACAGCTACACTAACATGACTACCACAGCTACACTTACATGACTACCACAGCTACACTAACATGACTACCACGGCTACACTTACATGACTACCACAGCTACAACAACATGACTACCACAGCTACACTTACATGACTACCACAACTACACCAACATGACTACCACAGCTACACTTACATGACTACCACAGCTACACCAACATGACTACCACAGCTACACTAACATGACTATCACAGCTAAACCAACATGACTACCACAGCTACACCAACATGACTACCAAAGCTACACTTACAAGACTACCACAGCTAAACTTACATGACAACCACAGCTACAATTACATGACTATCATAGCTACACTTACATGACTACCACAGCTACACTTACATGACTACTACAGCAACACTTTCATGACTATCACAGCTACACTTACATTCTACCACATATACACTAACATGACTATCAGAGCTACACTTACATGACTACCACAGCTACACTTACATGACTATCAGAGCTACACTTACAGGACTACCACAGCTACACTTACATGACTACAACAGCTACACTTACATGACTACCACAGCTACACTTACATCACTATCACAGCTCCACTTCCATTCGACCACAGATACACTAACATGACTATCACAGCTAAATTTACATGACTTCCACGGCTATGCTTACATGACTACTACAGCTACACTTTCATGACTATCACAGCTACACATACATGACAACCACAGCTACACATACATGACTAACACAGCTACGCTTACATTACAACCACAGCTACACTTACATGACTATCACAGCTACACTTACATGACTACCAGAGCTACACTTACATGACTATCACAGTTACACTTACATGACTATCAGTTACACTTACATGACTACTACAGCTACACTTATATGACTATCACAGCTACACTTACATGACTACCACAGCTACACTTACATGACTATCACAGCTACACTTACATGACTAACATAGCTACACTAACAGGACTACCATAACTACCATAATATGACTACCACAGCTACAGTTTAAAGACTACCACAACTACGCTTACAGGACTATCACAGCTAAACTTACAAAACTATCACAGCTACACATACATGACTACCACAACTACACTTACAAGACCACCACAGCTACACTTACATGACTATCACAGCTACACTTACATGACAACCACAGCAACACTTTAAAGACTACCACAACTACACCAAGACAACCACGGTTACACTTACATGACTAACACAGCTACACTTACATTACAACCACAGCTACACTTACATGACTACCACAGCTACACTTACATGACTACCACAGCTACACTCACCTGACTACCACAACTACACTTTAAAGACTACTACAACTACGCTTTCATGACTACCACAGTCACACTTACATGACTATCACAGCTACACCAATATGACTACCACAGCTACACTTACATGACTACCACAGCTACACTTACATGACTACCACAACTACACTTACAAGACTACCACAGCTACACTTACATGACTATCACAGCTACACCAATATGACTACCACAGCTACACTTACATGACTACCACAGCTACACTTACATGACTACCACAGTCACACTTATATGACTACCACAGCTAAACTTACATGACAACCACAGCTACACATACATGACTACCACAGCTACATCAACATGACTACCACAGATACACCAACATGACTATCACAGCTACACTTACATGACTACCACAGCTACACTTTCATGACTACCAGAGCTACACTTACATGACTATCACAGTTACACTTACATGACTATCACAGTTACACTTACATGACTATCACAGCTACACTTACCTGACTATCACAGCTACACTTACATGACTATCACAGCTACACTTGCATGAATATCACAGCTACACTTACCTGACTATCACAGCGACACTTACAAGACTACCACAACTACAGTTGCATGACTATCACAGCTACACTTACATGACTATCACAGCTACGCTTACATGACTATCACAGCTACACTTACATGACTATCACAGCTACGCTTACATGACTACCACAACTACAGTTGCATGACTATCACAGCTACACTTACATGACTATCACAGCTACACTTACATGACTATCACAGCTACACTTACACGACTACAACAGCTACACTTACATGACTACCACAGATATACTTACATGAATATCACAGCTACACTTACATGACTATCACAGCTACACATGCATGACTACCACAGCGAAACTTTAAAAGCTACCACAGCTACACTTACATGACTACCACAACTACACTTACATGAATATCACAGCTACACTTACATGACTATAACAGTTACACTTACATGACAACCACAGTTACACATACATGACTACCACAGCTACACTTACATTACAACCACAGCTACACTTACATGACAACCACAGCTACACTTACATGACTACCACAGCTACACATACATGACTACCACAACTACACTTACAAGACCACCACAGCTACACTTACATGACTATCACAGCTACACTTACATGACAACCACAGCAACACTTTAAAGACTACCACAACTACACTTACAAGACAACCACGGTTACACTTACATGACTAACACAGCTACACTTACATTACAACCACAGCTACACTTACATGACTACCACAGCTACACTTACATGACTACCACAGCTACACTCACCTGACTACCACAACTACACTTTAAAGACTACTACAACTACGCTTTCATGACTACCACAGCTACACTTACCTGACTATCACAGCTACACTTACATGACTATCACAGCTACACTTACCTGACTATCACAGCTACACTTACATGACTACCACAGCTACACTTACATGACTATCACAGCTACACTTACATGAATATCACATCTACACTTACCGGACTATCACAGCTACACTTAAATGACTACCACAACTACAGTTGCATGACTATCACAGCTACACTTACATGACTATCACAGCTACGCTTACATGACTATCACAGCTACACTTTCATGACTACCACAACTACACTTACATGACTATCAGAGCTACACTTACACGACTACCACAGCTTCACTTACATGACTACCACAGCTTCACTTACATGACTACCACAGCTACACTTACATGACTATCACAGCTACACCAATATGACTACCACAGCTACACTTACATGACTACCACAGCTACACTTACATGACTACCACAGTCACACTTACATGACTACCACAGCTAAACTTACATGACAACCACAGCTACACATACATGACTACCACAGCTACATCAACATGACTACCACAGCTACACTTACATGACTACCACAGATACACCAACATGACTATCACAGCTACACTTACATGACTACCACAGCTACACTTTCATGACTACCAGAGCTACACTTACATGACTATCACAGTTACACTTACATGACTATCACAGTTACACTTACATGACTATCACAGCTACACTTACCTGACTATCACAGCTACACTTACATGACTATCACAGCTACACTTGCATGAATATTACAGCTACACTTACCTGACTATCACAGCGACACTTACAAGACTACCACAATTACAGTTGCATGACTATCACAGCTACACTTACATGACTATCACAGCTACGCTTACATGACTATCACAGCTACACTTACACGACTACAACAGCTACACTTACATGACTACCACAGATATACTTACATGAATATCACAGCTACACTTACATGAATATCACAGCTACACATGCATGACTACCACAGCGAAACTTTAAAAGCTACCACAGCTACACTTACATGACTACCACAACTACACTTACATGAATATCACAGCTACACTTACATGACTACCACAACTACACTTACATGAATATCACAGCTACACTTACATGACTATAACAGTTACACTTACATGACAACCACAGCTACACATACATGACTACCACAGCTACACTTACATGACTACCACAGCTACACAAACATGACTACCACAGCTACACTTTAAAGACTACCACAACTACGCTTACAGGACTATCACAGCTAAACTTACAAGACTATCACAGCTACACTAACATGACTATGACAGTTACACTTACATGACTACCACAGCTACACTTACATGACTATCCCAGCTACACATACATGACTACCACAGCTACACTTACATTACATCCACAGCTACGCTTAAATGACTGCCACAGCTACACTTACATGACTACCACAGCTACACCAACATGACAACCACAGATACACATACATGACTAACACAGCTACGCTTATATGACTGCCACAGCTACACTAACATGACTACCACAGCTACACCAACATGACAACCACAGATACACATACATGACTAACACAGCTACGCTTACATGACTACCACAGCTACACTTACATGACTACCGCAGATACACTAACATGACTATCACAGCTACACTTACATGACTACCACAGCTACACTTTCATGACTACCAGAGCTACACTTACATGACTATCACAGTTACACTTACATGACTATCAGTTACACTTACATGACTACTACAGCTACACTTATATGACTATCACAGCTACACTTACATGACTACCACAGCTACACTTACATGACTATCACAGCTACACTTACATGACTAACATAGCTACACTAACAGGACTACCATAACTACACTGACATGACTACCACAGCTACACTTTAAAGACTACCACAACTACGCTTACAGGACTATCACAGCTAAACTTACAAAACTATCACAGCTACACTAACATGACTATGACAGTTACACTTACACGACTACCACAGCTACACTTACATGACTATCACAGCTACACTTACATTCTTCCACAGATACACTTACATGACTATCAGAGCTACAATTACAGGACTATCACAGCTACGCTTACGTGACTACCACAGCTACACTTTCATGACTATCGCAACTACACATACATGACTACCACAGCTACACTTACATTACAACCACAGCTACACTACCATGACAACCACAGCTACACTAACATGACTACCACAGCTACACCAACTTGACTACCACAGCTACACCAACATGACTACCACAGCTACACTTACATGACTACCACAGCTACACCAACATGACTACCACAGCTACACTTACATGACTACCACAGCAACACCAACATGACTACCACAGCTACACTTACATGACTACCACAGCTACAACAACATGACTATCACAGCTACGCTTACGTGACTACCACAGCTACACTTACATGACTACCACAGCTACACTAACATGACTACCACAGCTACACTTATATGACTACCACAGCTACACCAACATGACTACCACAGCTACACTTACATGACTACCACAGCTACACTTACATGACTACCACAGCTACACCAACATGATTACCACAATTACACTTACATGACTATCACAGCTACACTTACATGACTACCACAGCTACATTTACATGACTACCACAGCTACACTTACATGACTATCACAGTTAAACTTACATGACTATCACAGTTACACTTACATGACTATCACAGCTACACTTACCTGACTATCACAGCTACATTTACATGACTACCACAGCTACACTTACATGACTATCACAGCTACACTTACATGACTACCAGAGCTACACTTACATGACTATCACAGTTACACTTACATGACTATCAGTTACACTTACATGACTACTACAGCTACACTTATATGACTATCACAGCTACACTTACATGACTACCACAGCTACACTTACATGACTATCACAGCTACACTTACATGACTAACATAGCTACACTAACAGGACTACCATAACTACCATAATATGACTACCACAGCTACAGTTTAAAGACTACCACAGCTACACATACATGACTACCACAGCTACACTTACATGACAACCACAGCTACAGTGACATGACTACCACAGCTACACATACATGACTACCACAACTACACTTACAAGACCACCACAGCTACGCTTACATGACGACCACAGCTACACTAACATGACTACCACAGCTACACTTACATGACTACCACAGCTACAACAACATGACTATCACAGCTACACTTACATGACTACCACAGCTACACCAACATGACTACCACAGCTACACTTACATGACTACCACAGCTACACTTACATGACTACCACAGCTACAATTACATGACTACCACAGCCACACTTACATGACTACCACAGCTAAACTTACATGACAACCACAGCTACACATACATGACTAACACAGCTACGCTTACATGACTACCACAGCTACACTAACATGAATACCACAGCTACACCAATATGACTACCAAAGCTACACTTACAAGACTACCACAGCTAAACTTACATGACAACCACAGCTACACTTACATGACTATCATAGCTACACTTACATGACTACCACAGCTACACTTACATGACTACTACAGCAACACTTTCATGACTATCACAGCTACACTTACATTCTTCCACAGATACACTTACATGACTATCAGAGCTACAATTACAGGACTACCACAGCTACACTTACATGACTACAACAGCTACACTTACATGACTACCACAACTACACTTACATCACTATCACAGCTCCACTTCCATTCGAACACAGATACACTAACATGACTATCACAGCTACATTTACATGACTACCACGGCTATGCTTACATGACTACTACAGCTACACTTTCATGACTATCACAACTACACATACATGACAACCACAGCTACACTTACATTACAACCACAGCTACACTTACATGACTACCACAGCTATACTTACATGACTACCACAGCTACACTTTAAAAACTACTACAACTACGCTTACAGGACTACCACAGCTACACTTACATGACTACCACAGCTACATTTACATGACTACCACAGCTACACTTACATGACTATCACAGTTACACTTTCATGACTATCACAGTTACACTTACATGGCTATCACAGCTACACTTACCTGACTATCACAGCTATACTTACATGACTACCACAGCTACACTTACATGACTATAACAGCTACACTTACATGAATATCACAGCTACACTTCCATTCGAACACAGATACACTAACATGACTATCACAGCTACATTTACATGACTATCACAACTACACATACATGACAACCACAGCTACACTTACATTACAACCACAGCTACACTTACATGACTACCACAGCTATACTTACATGACTACCACAGCTACACTCACCTGACTACCACAACTACACTTTAAAGACTACTACAACTACGCTTACAGGACTACCACAGCTACACTTACATGACTACCACAGCTACACTTACCTGACTATCACAGCTATACTTACATGACTACCACAGCTACACTTACATGACTATAACAGCTACACTTACATGAATATCACAGCTACACTTACATGAATATCACAGCTACACTTCCATTCGAACACAGATACACTAACATGACTATCACAGCTACATTTACATGACTACCACGGCTATGCTTACATGACTAGTACAGCTACACTTTCATGACTATCACAACTACACTTACATGACTATCAGAGCTACACTTACACGACTACCACAGCTTCACTTACATGACTACCACAGCTTCACTTACATGACTACCACAGCTACACTTACATGACTACCACAGCTACACTTACATGACTATCAGAGCTACACTTACATGAATACCACAGCTACACTTATATGACTACCACAGCCACACTTACATGACTACCACAGCTAAACTTACATGACAACCACAGCTACACATACATGACTAACACAGCTACGCTTACATGACTACCACAGGTACACTAACATGACTACCACAGCTACACCAACATGACTACCACAGTTACACTTACATGACTATCACAGTTACACTTACATGACTATCACAGCTACACTTACCTGACTATCACAGCTACACTTACATGACTATCACAGCTACACTTACATGAATATCACAGCTACACTTACCTGACTATCACAGCTACACTTACATGACTACCACAACTACAGTTGCATGACTATCTAAACTACACTTACATGACTATCACAGCTACGCTTACATGACTATCACAGCTACAATTACACGACTACCACAGCTACACTTACATGACTACCACAGATATACTTACATGAATAGCACAGCTACACTTACATGACTATCACAGCTACACATGCAAGACTACCACAGCGAAACTTTAAAAGCTACCACAGCTACACTTACATGACTAGCACAACTACACTTACATGAATATCACAGCTACACTTACATGACTACCACAACTACACTTACATGAATATCACAGCTACACTTACATGACTATAACAGTTACACTTACATGACAACCACAGCTACACATACATGACTACCACAGCTACACTTACGTTACAACCACAGCTACACTTACATGACAACCACAGCTACACTTACATGACTACCACACATGTCTACCACAGCTACACCAACATGACTACCACAGCTACACTTACATGACTACCACAGCTACACTAACATGACTACCACAGCTACACTTACATGACTACCACAGCTACACTAACATGACTACCACGGCTACACTTACATGACTACCACAGCTACAACAACATGACTACCACAGCTACACTTACATGACTACCACAACTACACCAACATGACTACCACAGCTACACTTACATGACTACCACAGCTACACCAACATGACTACCACAGCTACACTAACATGACTATCACAGCTAAACCAACATGACTACCACAGCTACACCAACATGACTACCAAAGCTACACTTACAAGACTACCACAGCTAAACTTACATGACAACCACAGCTACAATTACATGACTATCATAGCTACACTTACATGACTACCACAGCTACACTTACATGACTACTACAGTCACACTTTCATGACTATCACAGCTACACTTACATTCTACCACATATACACTAACATGACTATCAGAGCTACACTTACATGACTACCACAGCTACACTTACATGACTATCAGAGCTACACTTACAGGACTACCACAGCTACACTTACATGACTACAACAGCTACACTTACATGACTACCACAGCTACACTTACATCACTATCACAGCTCCACTTCCATTCGACCACAGATACACTAACATGACTATCACAGCTAAATTTACATGACTTCCACGGCTATGCTTACATGACTACTACAGCTACACTTTCATGACTATCACAGCTACACATACATGACAACCACAGCTACACATACATGACTAACACAGCTACGCTTACATTACAACCACAGCTACACTTACATGACTATCACAGCTACACTTACATGACTACCAGAGCTACACTTACATGACTATCACAGTTACACTTACATGACTATCAGTTACACTTACATGACTACTACAGCTACACTTATATGACTATCACAGCTACACTTACATGACTACCACAGCTACACTTACATGACTATCACAGCTACACTTACATGACTAACATAGCTACACTAACAGGACTACCATAACTACCATAATATGACTACCACAGCTACAGTTTAAAGACTACCACAACTACGCTTACAGGACTATCACAGCTAAACTTACAAAACTATCACAGCTACACATACATGACTACCACAACTACACTTACAAGACCACCACAGCTACACTTACATGACTATCACAGCTACACTTACATGACAACCACAGCAACACTTTAAAGACTACCACAACTACACCAAGACAACCACGGTTACACTTACATGACTAACACAGCTACACTTACATTACAACCACAGCTACACTTACATGACTACCACAGCTACACTTACATGACTACCACAGCTACACTCACCTGACTACCACAACTACACTTTAAAGACTACTACAACTACGCTTTCATGACTACCACAGTCACACTTACATGACTATCACAGCTACACCAATATGACTACCACAGCTACACTTACATGACTACCACAGCTACACTTACATGACTACCACAACTACACTTACAAGACTACCACAGCTACACTTACATGACTATCACAGCTACACCAATATGACTACCACAGCTACACTTACATGACTACCACAGCTACACTTACATGACTACCACAGTCACACTTATATGACTACCACAGCTAAACTTACATGACAACCACAGCTACACATACATGACTACCACAGCTACATCAACATGACTACCACAGATACACCAACATGACTATCACAGCTACACTTACATGACTACCACAGCTACACTTTCATGACTACCAGAGCTACACTTACATGACTATCACAGTTACACTTACATGACTATCACAGTTACACTTACATGACTATCACAGCTACACTTACCTGACTATCACAGCTACACTTACATGACTATCACAGCTACACTTGCATGAATATCACAGCTACACTTACCTGACTATCACAGCGACACTTACAAGACTACCACAACTACAGTTGCATGACTATCACAGCTACACTTACATGACTATCACAGCTACGCTTACATGACTATCACAGCTACACTTACATGACTATCACAGCTACGCTTACATGACTACCACAACTACAGTTGCATGACTATCACAGCTACACTTACATGACTATCACAGCTACACTTACATGACTATCACAGCTACACTTACACGACTACAACAGCTACACTTACATGACTACCACAGATATACTTACATGAATATCACAGCTACACTTACATGACTATCACAGCTACACATGCATGACTACCACAGCGAAACTTTAAAAGCTACCACAGCTACACTTACATGACTACCACAACTACACTTACATGAATATCACAGCTACACTTACATGACTATAACAGTTACACTTACATGACAACCACAGTTACACATACATGACTACCACAGCTACACTTACATTACAACCACAGCTACACTTACATGACAACCACAGCTACACTTACATGACTACCACAGCTACACATACATGACTACCACAACTACACTTACAAGACCACCACAGCTACACTTACATGACTATCACAGCTACACTTACATGACAACCACAGCAACACTTTAAAGACTACCACAACTACACTTACAAGACAACCACGGTTACACTTACATGACTAACACAGCTACACTTACATTACAACCACAGCTACACTTACATGACTACCACAGCTACACTTACATGACTACCACAGCTACACTCACCTGACTACCACAACTACACTTTAAAGACTACTACAACTACGCTTTCATGACTACCACAGCTACACTTACCTGACTATCACAGCTACACTTACATGACTATCACAGCTACACTTACCTGACTATCACAGCTACACTTACATGACTACCACAGCTACACTTACATGACTATCACAGCTACACTTACATGAATATCACATCTACACTTACCGGACTATCACAGCTACACTTAAATGACTACCACAACTACAGTTGCATGACTATCACAGCTACACTTACATGACTATCACAGCTACGCTTACATGACTATCACAGCTACACTTTCATGACTACCACAACTACACTTACATGACTATCAGAGCTACACTTACACGACTACCACAGCTTCACTTACATGACTACCACAGCTTCACTTACATGACTACCACAGCTACACTTACATGACTATCACAGCTACACCAATATGACTACCACAGCTACACTTACATGACTACCACAGCTACACTTACATGACTACCACAGTCACACTTACATGACTACCACAGCTAAACTTACATGACAACCACAGCTACACATACATGACTACCACAGCTACATCAACATGACTACCACAGCTACACTTACATGACTACCACAGATACACCAACATGACTATCACAGCTACACTTACATGACTACCACAGCTACACTTTCATGACTACCAGAGCTACACTTACATGACTATCACAGTTACACTTACATGACTATCACAGTTACACTTACATGACTATCACAGCTACACTTACCTGACTATCACAGCTACACTTACATGACTATCACAGCTACACTTGCATGAATATTACAGCTACACTTACCTGACTATCACAGCGACACTTACAAGACTACCACAATTACAGTTGCATGACTATCACAGCTACACTTACATGACTATCACAGCTACGCTTACATGACTATCACAGCTACACTTACACGACTACAACAGCTACACTTACATGACTACCACAGATATACTTACATGAATATCACAGCTACACTTACATGAATATCACAGCTACACATGCATGACTACCACAGCGAAACTTTAAAAGCTACCACAGCTACACTTACATGACTACCACAACTACACTTACATGAATATCACAGCTACACTTACATGACTACCACAACTACACTTACATGAATATCACAGCTACACTTACATGACTATAACAGTTACACTTACATGACAACCACAGCTACACATACATGACTACCACAGCTACACTTACATGACTACCACAGCTACACAAACATGACTACCACAGCTACACTTTAAAGACTACCACAACTACGCTTACAGGACTATCACAGCTAAACTTACAAGACTATCACAGCTACACTAACATGACTATGACAGTTACACTTACATGACTACCACAGCTACACTTACATGACTATCCCAGCTACACATACATGACTACCACAGCTACACTTACATTACATCCACAGCTACGCTTAAATGACTGCCACAGCTACACTTACATGACTACCACAGCTACACCAACATGACAACCACAGATACACATACATGACTAACACAGCTACGCTTATATGACTGCCACAGCTACACTAACATGACTACCACAGCTACACCAACATGACAACCACAGATACACATACATGACTAACACAGCTACGCTTACATGACTACCACAGCTACACTTACATGACTACCGCAGATACACTAACATGACTATCACAGCTACACTTACATGACTACCACAGCTACACTTTCATGACTACCAGAGCTACACTTACATGACTATCACAGTTACACTTACATGACTATCAGTTACACTTACATGACTACTACAGCTACACTTATATGACTATCACAGCTACACTTACATGACTACCACAGCTACACTTACATGACTATCACAGCTACACTTACATGACTAACATAGCTACACTAACAGGACTACCATAACTACACTGACATGACTACCACAGCTACACTTTAAAGACTACCACAACTACGCTTACAGGACTATCACAGCTAAACTTACAAAACTATCACAGCTACACTAACATGACTATGACAGTTACACTTACACGACTACCACAGCTACACTTACATGACTATCACAGCTACACTTACATTCTTCCACAGATACACTTACATGACTATCAGAGCTACAATTACAGGACTATCACAGCTACGCTTACGTGACTACCACAGCTACACTTTCATGACTATCGCAACTACACATACATGACTACCACAGCTACACTTACATTACAACCACAGCTACACTACCATGACAACCACAGCTACACTAACATGACTACCACAGCTACACCAACTTGACTACCACAGCTACACCAACATGACTACCACAGCTACACTTACATGACTACCACAGCTACACCAACATGACTACCACAGCTACACTTACATGACTACCACAGCAACACCAACATGACTACCACAGCTACACTTACATGACTACCACAGCTACAACAACATGACTATCACAGCTACGCTTACGTGACTACCACAGCTACACTTACATGACTACCACAGCTACACTAACATGACTACCACAGCTACACTTATATGACTACCACAGCTACACCAACATGACTACCACAGCTACACTTACATGACTACCACAGCTACACTTACATGACTACCACAGCTACACCAACATGATTACCACAATTACACTTACATGACTATCACAGCTACACTTACATGACTACCACAGCTACATTTACATGACTACCACAGCTACACTTACATGACTATCACAGTTAAACTTACATGACTATCACAGTTACACTTACATGACTATCACAGCTACACTTACCTGACTATCACAGCTACATTTACATGACTACCACAGCTACACTTACATGACTATCACAGCTACACTTACATGACTACCAGAGCTACACTTACATGACTATCACAGTTACACTTACATGACTATCAGTTACACTTACATGACTACTACAGCTACACTTATATGACTATCACAGCTACACTTACATGACTACCACAGCTACACTTACATGACTATCACAGCTACACTTACATGACTAACATAGCTACACTAACAGGACTACCATAACTACCATAATATGACTACCACAGCTACAGTTTAAAGACTACCACAGCTACACATACATGACTACCACAGCTACACTTACATGACAACCACAGCTACAGTGACATGACTACCACAGCTACACATACATGACTACCACAACTACACTTACAAGACCACCACAGCTACGCTTACATGACGACCACAGCTACACTAACATGACTACCACAGCTACACTTACATGACTACCACAGCTACAACAACATGACTATCACAGCTACACTTACATGACTACCACAGCTACACCAACATGACTACCACAGCTACACTTACATGACTACCACAGCTACACTTACATGACTACCACAGCTACAATTACATGACTACCACAGCCACACTTACATGACTACCACAGCTAAACTTACATGACAACCACAGCTACACATACATGACTAACACAGCTACGCTTACATGACTACCACAGCTACACTAACATGAATACCACAGCTACACCAATATGACTACCAAAGCTACACTTACAAGACTACCACAGCTAAACTTACATGACAACCACAGCTACACTTACATGACTATCATAGCTACACTTACATGACTACCACAGCTACACTTACATGACTACTACAGCAACACTTTCATGACTATCACAGCTACACTTACATTCTTCCACAGATACACTTACATGACTATCAGAGCTACAATTACAGGACTACCACAGCTACACTTACATGACTACAACAGCTACACTTACATGACTACCACAACTACACTTACATCACTATCACAGCTCCACTTCCATTCGAACACAGATACACTAACATGACTATCACAGCTACATTTACATGACTACCACGGCTATGCTTACATGACTACTACAGCTACACTTTCATGACTATCACAACTACACATACATGACAACCACAGCTACACTTACATTACAACCACAGCTACACTTACATGACTACCACAGCTATACTTACATGACTACCACAGCTACACTTTAAAAACTACTACAACTACGCTTACAGGACTACCACAGCTACACTTACATGACTACCACAGCTACATTTACATGACTACCACAGCTACACTTACATGACTATCACAGTTACACTTTCATGACTATCACAGTTACACTTACATGGCTATCACAGCTACACTTACCTGACTATCACAGCTATACTTACATGACTACCACAGCTACACTTACATGACTATAACAGCTACACTTACATGAATATCACAGCTACACTTCCATTCGAACACAGATACACTAACATGACTATCACAGCTACATTTACATGACTATCACAACTACACATACATGACAACCACAGCTACACTTACATTACAACCACAGCTACACTTACATGACTACCACAGCTATACTTACATGACTACCACAGCTACACTCACCTGACTACCACAACTACACTTTAAAGACTACTACAACTACGCTTACAGGACTACCACAGCTACACTTACATGACTACCACAGCTACACTTACCTGACTATCACAGCTATACTTACATGACTACCACAGCTACACTTACATGACTATAACAGCTACACTTACATGAATATCACAGCTACACTTACATGAATATCACAGCTACACTTCCATTCGAACACAGATACACTAACATGACTATCACAGCTACATTTACATGACTACCACGGCTATGCTTACATGACTACTACAGCTACACTTTCATGACTATCACAACTACACTTACATGACTATCAGAGCTACACTTACACGACTACCACAGCTTCACTTACATGACTACCACAGCTTCACTTACATGACTACCACAGCTACACTTACATGACTACCACAGCTACACTTACATGACTATCAGAGCTACACTTACATGAATACCACAGCTACACTTATATGACTACCACAGCCACACTTACATGACTACCACAGCTAAACTTACATGACAACCACAGCTACACATACATGACTAACACAGCTACGCTTACATGACTACCACAGGTACACTAACATGACTACCACAGCTACACCAACATGACTACCACAGTTACACTTACATGACTATCACAGTTACACTTACATGACTATCACAGCTACACTTACCTGACTATCACAGCTACACTTACATGACTATCACAGCTACACTTACATGAATATCACAGCTACACTTACCTGACTATCACAGCTACACTTACATGACTACCACAACTACAGTTGCATGACTATCTAAACTACACTTACATGACTATCACAGCTACGCTTACATGACTATCACAGCTACAATTACACGACTACCACAGCTACACTTACATGACTACCACAGATATACTTACATGAATAGCACAGCTACACTTACATGACTATCACAGCTACACATGCAAGACTACCACAGCGAAACTTTAAAAGCTACCACAGCTACACTTACATGACTAGCACAACTACACTTACATGAATATCACAGCTACACTTACATGACTACCACAACTACACTTACATGAATATCACAGCTACACTTACATGACTATAACAGTTACACTTACATGACAACCACAGCTACACATACATGACTACCACAGCTACACTTACGTTACAACCACAGCTACACTTACATGACAACCACAGCTACACTTACATGACTACCACACATGTCTACCACAGCTACACCAACATGACTACCACAGCTACACTTACATGACTACCACAGCTACACTAACATGACTACCACAGCTACACTTACATGACTACCACAGCTACACTAACATGACTACCACGGCTACACTTACATGACTACCACAGCTACAACAACATGACTACCACAGCTACACTTACATGACTACCACAACTACACCAACATGACTACCACAGCTACACTTACATGACTACCACAGCTACACCAACATGACTACCACAGCTACACTAACATGACTATCACAGCTAAACCAACATGACTACCACAGCTACACCAACATGACTACCAAAGCTACACTTACAAGACTACCACAGCTAAACTTACATGACAACCACAGCTACAATTACATGACTATCATAGCTACACTTACATGACTACCACAGCTACACTTACATGACTACTACAGTCACACTTTCATGACTATCACAGCTACACTTACATTCTACCACATATACACTAACATGACTATCAGAGCTACACTTACATGACTACCACAGCTACACTTACATGACTATCAGAGCTACACTTACAGGACTACCACAGCTACACTTACATGACTACAACAGCTACACTTACATGACTACCACAGCTACACTTACATCACTATCACAGCTCCACTTCCATTCGACCACAGATACACTAACATGACTATCACAGCTAAATTTACATGACTTCCACGGCTATGCTTACATGACTACTACAGCTACACTTTCATGACTATCACAGCTACACATACATGACAACCACAGCTACACATACATGACTAACACAGCTACGCTTACATTACAACCACAGCTACACTTACATGACTATCACAGCTACACTTACATGACTACCAGAGCTACACTTACATGACTATCACAGTTACACTTACATGACTATCAGTTACACTTACATGACTACTACAGCTACACTTATATGACTATCACAGCTACACTTACATGACTACCACAGCTACACTTACATGACTATCACAGCTACACTTACATGACTAACATAGCTACACTAACAGGACTACCATAACTACCATAATATGACTACCACAGCTACAGTTTAAAGACTACCACAACTACGCTTACAGGACTATCACAGCTAAACTTACAAAACTATCACAGCTACACATACATGACTACCACAACTACACTTACAAGACCACCACAGCTACACTTACATGACTATCACAGCTACACTTACATGACAACCACAGCAACACTTTAAAGACTACCACAACTACACTTACAAGACAACCACGGTTACACTTACATGACTAACACAGCTACACTTACATTACAACCACAGCTACACTTACATGACTACCACAGCTACACTTACATGACTACCACAGCTACACTCACCTGACTACCACAACTACACTTTAAAGACTACTACAACTACGCTTTCATGACTACCACAGTCACACTTACATGACTATCACAGCTACACCAATATGACTACCACAGCTACACTTACATGACTACCACAGCTACACTTACATGACTACCACAACTACACTTACAAGACTACCACAGCTACACTTACATGACTATCACAGCTACACCAATATGACTACCACAGCTACACTTACATGACTACGACAGCTACACTTACATGACTACCACAGTCACACTTACATGACTACCACAGCTAAACTTACATGACAACCACAGCTACACATACATGACTACCACAGCTACATCAACATGACTACCACAGATACACCAACATGACTATCACAGCTACACTTACATGACTACCACAGCTACACTTTCATGACTACCAGAGCTACACTTACATGACTATCACAGTTACACTTACATGACTATCACAGTTACACTTACATGACTATCACAGCTACACTTACCTGACTATCACAGCTACACTTACATGACTATCACAGCTACACTTGCATGAATATCACAGCTACACTTACCTGACTATCACAGCGACACTTACAAGACTACCACAACTACAGTTGCATGACTATCACAGCTACACTTACATGACTATCACAGCTACGCTTACATGACTATCACAGCTACACTTACATGACTATCACAGCTACGCTTACATGACTACCACAACTACAGTTGCATGACTATCACAGCTACACTTACATGACTATCACAGCTACACTTACATGACTATCACAGCTACACTTACACGACTACAACAGCTACACTTACATGACTACCACAGATATACTTACATGAATATCACAGCTACACTTACATGACTATCACAGCTACACATGCATGACTACCACAGCGAAACTTTAAAAGCTACCACAGCTACACTTACATGACTACCACAACTACACTTACATGAATATCACAGCTACACTTACATGACTATAACAGTTACACTTACATGACAACCACAGTTACACATACATGACTACCACAGCTACACTTACATTACAACCACAGCTACACTTACATGACAACCACAGCTACACTTACATGACTACCACAGCTACACATACATGACTACCACAACTACACTTACAAGACCACCACAGCTACACTTACATGACTATCACAGCTACACTTACATGACAACCACAGCAACACTTTAAAGACTACCACAACTACACTTACAAGACAACCACGGTTACACTTACATGACTAACACAGCTACACTTACATTACAACCACAGCTACACTTACATGACTACCACAGCTACACTTACATGACTACCACAGCTACACTCACCTGACTACCACAACTACACTTTAAAGACTACTACAACTACGCTTTCATGACTACCACAGCTACACTTACCTGACTATCACAGCTACACTTACATGACTATCACAGCTACACTTACCTGACTATCACAGCTACACTTACATGACTACCACAGCTACACTTACATGACTATCACAGCTACACTTACATGAATATCACATCTACACTTACCGGACTATCACAGCTACACTTACATGACTACCACAACTACAGTTGCATGACTATCACAGCTACACTTACATGACTATCACAGCTACGCTTACATGACTATCACAGCTACACTTTCATGACTACCACAACTACACTTACATGACTATCAGAGCTACACTTACACGACTACCACAGCTTCACTTACATGACTACCACAGCTTCACTTACATGACTACCACAGCTACACTTACATGACTATCACAGCTACACCAATATGACTACCACAGCTACACTTACATGACTACCACAGCTACACTTACATGACTACCACAGTCACACTTACATGACTACCACAGCTAAACTTACATGACAACCACAGCTACACATACATGACTACCACAGCTACATCAACATGACTACCACAGCTACACTTACATGACTACCACAGATACACCAACATGACTATCACAGCTACACTTACATGACTACCACAGCTACACTTTCATGACTACCAGAGCTACACTTACATGACTATCACAGTTACACTTACATGACTATCACAGTTACACTTACATGACTATCACAGCTACACTTACCTGACTATCACAGCTACACTTACATGACTATCACAGCTACACTTGCATGAATATCACAGCTACACTTACCTGACTATCACAGCGACACTTACAAGACTACCACAATTACAGTTGCATGACTATCACAGCTACACTTACATGACTATCACAGCTACGCTTACATGACTATCACAGCTACACTTACACGACTACAACAGCTACATTTACATGACTACCACAGATATACTTACATGAATATCACAGCTACACTTACATGAATATCACAGCTACACATGCATGACTACCACAGCGAAACTTTAAAAGCTACCACAGCTACACTTACATGACTACCACAACTACACTTACATGAATATCACAGCTACACTTACATGACTACCACAACTACACTTACATGAATATCACAGCTACACTTACATGACTATAACAGTTACACTTACATGACAACCACAGCTACACATGCATGACTACCACAGCGAAACTTTAAAAGCTACCACAGCTACACTTACATGACTACCACAACTACACTTACATGAATATCACAGCTACACTTACATGACTATAACAGTTACACTTACATGACAACCACAGTTACACATACATGACTACCACAGCTACACTTACATTACAACCACAGCTACACTTACATGACAACCACAGCTACACTTACATGACTACCACAGCTACACATACATGACTACCACAACTACACTTACAAGACCACCACAGCTACACTTACATGACTATCACAGCTACACTTACATGACAACCACAGCAACACTTTAAAGACTACCACAACTACACTTACAAGACAACCACGGTTACACTTACATGACTAACACAGCTACACTTACATTACAACCACAGCTACACTTACATGACTACCACAGCTACACTTACATGACTACCACAGCTACACTCACCTGACTACCACAACTACACTTTAAAGACTACTACAACTACGCTTTCATGACTACCACAGCTACACTTACCTGACTATCACAGCTACACTTACATGACTATCACAGCTACACTTACCTGACTATCACAGCTACACTTACATGACTACCACAGCTACACTTACATGACTATCACAGCTACACTTACATGAATATCACATCTACACTTACCGGACTATCACAGCTACACTTACATGACTACCACAACTACAGTTGCATGACTATCACAGCTACACTTACATGACTATCACAGCTACGCTTACATGACTATCACAGCTACACTTTCATGACTACCACAACTACACTTACATGACTATCAGAGCTACACTTACACGACTACCACAGCTTCACTTACATGACTACCACAGCTTCACTTACATGACTACCACAGCTACACTTACATGACTATCACAGCTACACCAATATGACTACCACAGCTACACTTACATGACTACCACAGCTACACTTACATGAATATCACAGCTACACTTACATGACTATAACAGTTACACTTACATGACAACCACAGCTACACATGCATGACTACCACAGCGAAACTTTAAAAGCTACCACAGCTACACTTACATGACTACCACAACTACACTTACATGAATATCACAGCTACACTTACATGACTATAACAGTTACACTTACATGACAACCACAGTTACACATACATGACTACCACAGCTACACTTACATTACAACCACAGCTACACTTACATGACAACCACAGCTACACTTACATGACTACCACAGCTACACATACATGACTACCACAACTACACTTACAAGACCACCACAGCTACACTTACATGACTATCACAGCTACACTTACATGACAACCACAGCAACACTTTAAAGACTACCACAACTACACTTACAAGACAACCACGGTTACACTTACATGACTAACACAGCTACACTTACATTACAACCACAGCTACACTTACATGACTACCACAGCTACACTTACATGACTACCACAGCTACACTCACCTGACTACCACAACTACACTTTAAAGACTACTACAACTACGCTTTCATGACTACCACAGCTACACTTACCTGACTATCACAGCTACACTTACATGACTATCACAGCTACACTTACCTGACTATCACAGCTACACTTACATGACTACCACAGCTACACTTACATGACTATCACAGCTACACTTACATGAATATCACATCTACACTTACCGGACTATCACAGCTACACTTACATGACTACCACAACTACAGTTGCATGACTATCACAGCTACACTTACATGACTATCACAGCTACGCTTACATGACTATCACAGCTACACTTTCATGACTACCACAACTACACTTACATGACTATCAGAGCTACACTTACACGACTACCACAGCTTCACTTACATGACTACCACAGCTTCACTTACATGACTACCACAGCTACACTTACATGACTATCACAGCTACACCAATATGACTACCACAGCTACACTTACATGACTACCACAGCTACACTTACATGACTACCACAGTCACACTTACATGACTACCACAGCTAAACTTACATGACAACCACAGCTACACATACATGACTACCACAGCTACATCAACATGACTACCAAAGCTACACTTACATGACTACCACAGATACACCAACATGACTATCACAGCTACACTTACATGACTACCACAGCTACACTTTCATGACTACCAGAGCTACACTTACATGACTATCACAGTTACACTTACATGACTATCACAGTTACACTTACATGACTATCACAGCTACACTTACCTGACTATCACAGCTACACTTACATGACTATCACAGCTACACTTGCATGAATATCACAGCTACACTTACCTGACTATCACAGCGACACTTACAAGACTACCACAATTACAGTTGCATGACTATCACAGCTACACTTACATGACAATCACAGCTACGCTTACATGACTATCACAGCTACACTTACACGACTACAACAGCTACACTTACATGACTACCACAGATATACTTACATGAATATCACAGCTACACTTACATGAATATCACAGCTACACATGCATGACTACCACAGCGAAACTTTAAAAGCTACCACAGCTACACTTACATGACTACCACAACTACACTTACATGAATATCACAGCTACACTTACATGACTACCACAACTACACTTACATGAATATCACAGCTACACTTACATGACTATAACAGTTACACTTACATGACAACCACAGCTACACATACATGACTACCACAGCTACACTTACATGACTACCACAGCTACACTAACATGACTACCACAGCTACACTTTAAAGACTACCACAACTACGCTTACAGGACTATCACAGCTAAACTTACAAGACTATCACAGCTACACTAACATGACTATGACAGTTACACTTACATGACTACCACAGCTACACTTACATGACTATCCCAGCTACACATACATGACTACTACAGCTACACTTACATGACTATCACAGCTACGCTTACGTGACTACCACAGCTACACTTTCATGACTATCACAGCTACACATACATGACTACCACAGCTACACTTACATTACATCCACAGCTACGCTTAAATGACTGCCACAGCTACACTTACATGACTACCACAGCTACACCAACATGACAACCACAGATACACATACATGACTAACACAGCTACGCTTATATGACTGCCACAGCTACACTAACATGACTACCACAGCTACACCAACATGACAACCACAGATACACATACATGACTAACACAGCTACGCTTACATGACTACCACAGCTACACTTACATGACTACCGCAGATACACTAACATGACTATCACAGCTACACTTACATGACTACCACAGCTACACTTTCATGACTACCAGAGCTACACTTACATGACTATCACAGTTACACTTACATGACTATCAGTTACACTTACATGACTACTACAGCTACACTTATATGACTATCACAGCTACACTTACATGACTACCACAGCTACACTTACATGACTATCACAGCTACACTTACATGACTAACATAGCTACACTAACAGGACTACCATAACTACACTGACATGACTACCACAGCTACACTTTAAAGACTACCACAACTACGCTTACAGGACTATCACAGCTAAACTTACAAAACTATCACAGCTACACTAACATGACTATGACAGTTACACTTACACGACTACCACAGCTACACTTACATGACTATCACAGCTACGCTTACGTGACTACCACAGCTACACTTTCATGACTACCACAACTACGCTTACAGGACTATCACAGCTACACTAACAAGACTATCACAGCTATACTTACATGACTACCACAACTACACTAACATGACTACCACAGCTATACTTACATGACTACCACAGCTACACCTTAAAGACTACCACAACTACGCTTACATGACTACCACAACTACAGTAACATGACTACCATAGCTACACTAACATGACTACCACAGCTACACTTTAAAGACTACCACAACTACGCTTACAGGACTATCACAGCTAAACTTACAAGACTATCACAGCTACACTTACATGACTATCACAGCTACACTTGCATGAATATCACAGCTACACTTACCTGACTATCACAGCGACACTTACAAGACTACCACAACTACAGTTGCATGACTATCACAGCTACACTTACATGACTATCACAGCTACGCTTACATGACTATCACAGCTACACTTACATGACTATCACAGCTACGCTTACATGACTACCACAACTACAGTTGCATGACTATCACAGCTACACTTACATGACTATCACAGCTACACTTACATGACTATCACAGCTACACTTACACGACTACAACAGCTACACTTACATGACTACCACAGATATACTTACATGAATATCACAGCTACACTTACATGACTATCACAGCTACACATGCATGACTACCACAGCGAAACTTTAAAAGCTACCACAGCTACACTTACATGACTACCACAACTACACTTACATGAATATCACAGCTACACTTACATGACTATAACATTTACACTTACATGACAACCACAGTTACACATACATGACTACCACAGCTACACTTACATTACAACCACAGCTACACTTACATGACAACCACTGCTACACTTACATGACTACCACAGCTACACATACATGACTACCACAACTACACTTACAAGACCACCACAGCTACACTTACATGACTATCACAGCTACACTTACATGACAACCACAGCAACACTTTAAAGACTACCACAACTACACTTACAAGACAACCACGGTTACACTTACATGACTAACACAGCTACACTTACATTACAACCACAGCTACACTTACATGACTACCACAGCTACACTTACATGACTACCACAGCTACACTCACCTGACTACCACAACTACACTTTAAAGACTACTACAACTACGCTTTCATGACTACCACAGCTACACTTACCTGACTATCACAGCTACACTTACATGACTATCACAGCTACACTTACCTGACTATCACAGCTACACTTACATGACTACCACAGCTACACTTACATGACTATCACAGCTACACTTACATGAATATCACATCTACACTTACCGGACTATCATAGCTACACTTACATGACTACCACAACTACAGTTGCATGACTATCACAGCTACACTTACATGACTATCACAGCTACGCTTACATGACTATCACAGCTACACTTTCATGACTACCACAACTACACTTACATGACTATCAGAGCTACACTTACACGACTACCACAGCTTCACTTACATGACTACCACAGCTTCACTTACATGACTACCACAGCTACACTTACATGACTATCACAGCTACACCAATATGACTACCACAGCTACACTTACATGACTACCACAGTCACACTTACATGACGACCACAGCTAAACTTACATGACAACCACAGCTACACATACATGACTACCACAGCTACATCAACATGACTACCACAGCTACACTTACATGACTACCACAGATACACCAACATGACTATCACAGCTACACTTACATGAATACCACAGCTACACTTTCATGACTACCAGAGCTACACTTACATGACTATCACAGTTACACTTACATGACTATCACAGTTACACTTACATGACTATCACAGCTACACTTACCTGACTATCACAGCTACACTTACATGACTATCACAGCTACACTTGCATGAATATCACAGCTACACTTACCTGACTATCACAGCGACACTTACAAGACTACCACAGTTACAGTTGCATGACTATCACAGCTACACTTACATGACTATCACAGCTACGCTTACATGACTATCACAGCTACACTTACACGACTACAACAGCTACACTTACATGACTACCACAGATATACTTACATGAATATCACAGCTACACTTACATGAATATCACAGCTACACATGCATGACTACCACAGCGAAACTTTAAAAGCTACCACAGCTACACTTACATGACTACCACAACTACACTTACATGAATATCACAGCTACACTTACATGACTACCACAACTACACTTACATGAATATCACAGCTACACTTACATGACTATAACAGTTACACTTACATGACAACCACAGCTACACATACATGACTACCACAGCTACACTTACATGACTACCACAGCTACACTAACATGACTACCACAGCTACACTTTAAAGACTACCACAACTACGCTTACAGGACTATCACAGCTAAACTTACAAGACTATCACAGCTACACTAACATGACTATGACAGTTACACTTACATGACTACCACAGCTACACTTACATGACTATCCCAGCTACACATACATGACTACTACAGCTACACTTACATGACTATCACAGCTACGCTTACGTGACTACCACAGCTACACTTTCATGACTATCACAGCTACACATACATGACTACCACAGCTACACTTACATTACATCCACAGCTACGCTTAAATGACTGCCACAGCTACACTTACATGACTACCACAGCTACACCAACATGACAACAACAGATACACATACATGACTAACACAGCTACGCTTATATGACTGCCACAGCTACACTAACATGACTACCACAGCTACACCAACATGACAACCACAGATACACATACATGACTAACACAGCTACGCTTACATGACTACCACAGCTACACTTACATGACTACCGCAGATACACTAACATGACTATCACAGCTACACTTACATGACTACCACAGCTACACTTTCATGACTACCAGAGCTACACTTACATGACTATCACAGTTACACTTACATGACTATCAGTTACACTTACATGACTACTACAGCTACACTTATATGACTATCACAGCTACACTTACATGACTACCACAGCTACACTTACATGACTATCACAGCTACACTTACATGACTAACATAGCTACACTAACAGGACTACCATAACTACACTGACATGACTACCACAGCTACACTTTAAAGACTACCATAACTACGCTTACAGGACTATCACAGCTAAACTTACAAAACTATCACAGCTACACTAACATGACTATGACAGTTACACTTACACGACTACCACAGCTACACTTACATGACTATCACAGCTACGCTTACGTGACTACCACAGCTACACTTTCATGACTACCACAACTACGCTTACATGACTATCACAGCTACACTAACAAGACTATCACAGCTATACTTACATGACTACCACAGCTACACCTTAAAGACTACCACAACTACGCTTACATGACTACCACAACTACAGTAACATGACTACCATAGCTACACTAACATGACTACCACAGCTACACTTACATGACTATCACAGCTACGCTTACGTGACTACCACAGCTACACTTTCATGACTATCGCAACTACACATACATGACTACCACAGCTACACTTACATTACAACCACAGCTACACTACCATGACAACCACAGCTACACTAACATGACTACCACAGCTACACCAACTTGACTACCACAGCTACACCAACATGACTACCACAGCTACACTTACATGACTACCACAGCTACACCAACATGACTACCACAGCTACACTTACATGACTACCACAGCAACACCAACATGACTACCACAGCTACACTTACATGACTACCACAGCTACAACAACATGACTATCACAGCTACGCTTACGTGACTACCACAGCTACACTTACATGACTACCACAGCTACACTAACATGACTACCACAGCTACACTTATATGACTACCACAGCTACACCAACATGACTACCACAGCTACACTTACATGACTACCACAGCTACACTTACATGACTACCACAGCTACACCAACATGATTACCACAATTACACTTACATGACTATCACAGCTACACTTACATGACTACCACAGCTACATTTACATGACTACCACAGCTACACTTACATGACTATCACAGTTAAACTTACATGACTATCACAGTTACACTTACATGACTATCACAGCTACACTTACCTGACTATCACAGCTACACTTACATGACTACCACAGCTACACTTACATGACTATCACAGCTACACTTACATGACTACCAGAGCTACACTTACATGACTATCACAGTTACACTTACATGACTATCAGTTACACTTACATGACTACTACAGCTACACTTATATGACTATCACAGCTACACTTACATGACTACCACAGCTACACTTACATGACTATCACAGCTACACTTACATGACTAACATAGCTACACTAACAGGACTACCATAACTACCATAATATGACTACCACAGCTACAGTTTAAAGACTACCACAACTACGCTTACAGGACTATCACAGCTAAACTTACAAAACTATCACAGCTACACATACATGACTACCACAGCTACACTTACATGACAACCACAGCTACAGTGACATGACTACCACAGCTACACATACATGACTACCACAACTACACTTACAAGACCACCACAGCTACGCTTACATGACGACCACAGCTACACTAACATGACTACCACAGCTACACTTACATGACTACCACAGCTACAACAACATGACTATCACAGCTACACTTACATGACTACCACAGCTACACCAACATGACTACCACAGCTACACTTACATGACTACCACAGCTACACTTACAAGACTACCACAGCTACAATTACATGACTACCACAGCCACACTTACATGACTACCACAGCTAAACTTACATGACAACCACAGCTACACTTACATGACTACCACAGCTACACTTACATGACTACCACAGCTACACTCACCTGACTACCACAACTACACTTTAAAGACTACTACAACTACGCTTTCATGACTACCACAGCTACACTTACCTGACTATCACAACTACACTTACATGACTATCACAGCTACACTTACCTGACTATCACAGCTACACTTACATGACTACCACAGCTACACTTACATGACTATCACAGCTACACTTACATGAATATCACATCTACACTTACCTGACTATCACAGCTACACTTACATGACTACCACAACTACAGTTGCATGACTATCACAGCTACACTTACATGACTATCACAGCTACGCTTACATGACTATCACAGCTACACTTTCATGACTACCACAACTACACTTACATGACTATCAGAGCTACACTTACACGACTACCACAGCTTCACTTACATGACTACCACAGCTTCACTTACATGACTACCACAGCTACACTTACATGACTATCACAGCTACACCAATATGACTACCACAGCTACACTTACATGACTACCACAGCTACACTTACATGACTACCACAGACACACTTACATGACTACCACAGCTAAACTTACATGACAACCACAGCTACACATACATGACTACCACAGCTACATCAACATGACTACCACAGATACACCAACATGACTATCACAGCTACACTTACATGACTACCACAGCTACACTTTCATGACTACCAGAGCTACACTTACATGACTATCACAGTTACACTTACATGACTATCACAGCTACACTTACATGACTATCACAGCTACACTTACCTGACTATCACAGCTACACTTACATGACTACCACAGCTACACTTACATGACTATCACAGCTACACTTACATGACTACCAGAGCTACACTTACATGACTATCACAGTTACACTTACATGACTATCAGTTACACTTACATGACTACTACAGCTACACTTATATGACTACCACAGCTACACTTACATTACAACCACAGCTACACTACCATGACAACCACAGCTACACTAACATGACTACCACAGCTACACCAACTTGACTACCACAGCTACACCAACATGACTACCACAGCTACACTTACATGACTACCACAGCTACACCAACATGACTACCACAGCTACACTTACATGACTACCACAGCAACACCAACATGACTACCACAGCTACACTTACATGACTACCACAGCTACAACAACATGACTATCACAGCTACGCTTACGTGACTACCACAGCTACACTTACATGACTACCACAGCTACACTAACATGACTACCACAGCTACACTTATATGACTACCACAGCTACACCAACATGACTACCACAGCTACACTTACATGACTACCACAGCTACACTTACATGACTACCACAGCTACACCAACATGATTACCACAATTACACTTACATGACTATCACAGCTACACTTACATGACTACCACAGCTACATTTACATGACTACCACAGCTACACTTACATGACTATCACAGTTAAACTTACATGACTATCACAGTTACACTTACATGACTATCACAGCTACACTTACCTGACTATCACAGCTACACTTACATGACTACCACAGCTACACTTACATGACTATCACAGCTACACTTACATGACTACCAGAGCTACACTTACATGACTATCACAGTTACACTTACATGACTATCAGTTACACTTACATGACTACTACAGCTACACTTATATGACTATCACAGCTACACTTACATGACTACCACAGCTACACTTACATGACTATCACAGCTACACTTACATGACTAACATAGCTACACTAACAGGACTACCATAACTACCATAATATGACTACCACAGCTACAGTTTAAAGACTACCACAACTACGCTTACAGGACTATCACAGCTAAACTTACAAAACTATCACAGCTACACATACATGACTACCACAGCTACACTAACAGGACTACCACAGATATACTTACATGAATATCACAGCTACACTTACATGACTATCAGAGCTACACATGCATGACTACCACAGCGAAACCTTAAAAGCTACCACAGCTACACTTACATGACTATCACAGCTACGCTTACATGACTATCACAGCTACACTTACACGACTACCACAGCTACACTTACATGACTACCACAGATATACTTACATGACTATGACAGTTACACTTACATGACTATGACAGTTACACTTACATGACTACCACAACTACACTTAAGACTACCACAGCTACACTTTCATGACTATCACTGCTACACTTACATTACAACCACAACTACGCTTACAGGACTATCACAGCCACACTTTCATGACTACTACAGCCACACTTTCATGACTACCACAGCCATACTTTCATGACTACCACAGCCACAGATTCATGACTACCACAGCCATACTTTCATGACTACCACAGCCATACTTTCATGACTACGACAGCCACACTTTCATGACTACTACAGCTACACTTTCGTGACTACACCAGCTAGTTTCATGACTACCACAGCTAATTTCATGACTAACACATCTAGTAGTCATGACTACCACAGCTAGTGTCATGACTACCACAACTTCAGATTCATGACTATCACAGCTACACTTACATGACTACCACAACTACAGTTGCATGACTATCACAGCTACACTTACATGACTATCACAGCTACGCTTACATGACTATCACAGCTACACTTTCATGACTACCACAACTACACTTACATGACTATCAGAGCTACACTTACACGACTACCACAGCTTCACTTACATGACTACCACAGCTTCACTTACATGACTACCACAGCTACACTTACATGAATATCACAACTACACCAACATGACTACCACAGCTACACTTACATGACTACCACAGCTACACTTACATGACTATCAGAGCTACACTTACATGACTACCACAGCTACACTTACATGACTACCACAGCCACACTTACATGACTACCACAGCTAAACTTACATGACAACCACAGCTACACATACATGACTAACACAGATATACTTACATGACTATGACAGTTACACTTACATGACTATGACAGTTACACTTACATGACTACCACAACTACACTTAAGACTACCACAGCTACACTTTCATGACTACCACTGCTACACTTACATTACAACCACAACTACGCTTACAGGACTATCACAGCCACACTTTCATGACTACTACAGCTACACTTATATGACTACCACAGCTACACCAACATGACTACCACAGCTACACGTACATGACTACATCAACATGACTATCACAGCTACACCAACAGCACTACCACAGCTAGACCAACAGGACTACCACAGCTACATCAACAGGACTACCACAGCTACACTTACATGTCCATCACAGCTACACCAACATGACTATCACAGATACACTTACATGACTACCACAGCTACACCAACATGACTATCACAGCTACACCAACATGACTATCACAACTACACCAACATGACTATCACAGCTACACTTACACGACTACCACAGCTTCACTTACATGACTACCACAGCTTCACTTACATGACTACCACAGCTACACTTACATGACTATCACAGCTACACTTACATGACTACCTCAGCTACACTTACATGACTACCACAGCTAAACTTACATGACTACCACAGCTACACTTACATGACTACCACAGATACACCAACATGACTATCACAGCTACACTTACATGACTATCACAGTTACACTTACATGACTATCACAGCTACACTTACCTGACTATCACAGCTACACTTACATGACTATCACAGCTACACTTACATGAATATCACAGCTACACTTACCTGACTATCACAGCGACGCTTACAAGACTACCACAACTACAGTTGCATGACTATCACAGCTACACTTACATGGCTATCACAGCTACGCTTACATGACTATCACAGATATACTTACATGAATATCACAGCTACACTTACATGACTATCACAGCTAGACATGCATGACTACCACAGCGAAACTTTAAAAGCTACCACAGCTACACTTACATGACTACCACAACTACACTTACATGAATATCACAGTTACACTTACATGACTACCACAACTACACTTACATGAATATCACAGCTACACTTACATGACTATAACAGTTACACTTACATGACAACCACAGCTATACATACATGACTACCACAGCTACACTTACATTACAACCACAGCTACACTTACATGACAACCACAGCTACACTTACATGACTACCACAGCTACACATACATGACTACCACAACTACACTTACAAGACCACCACAGCTACACTTACATGACTATCACAGCTACACTTACATGACAACCACAGCAACACTTTAAAGACTACCACAACTACACTTACAAGACAACCACGGTTACACTTACATGACTATGAGAGCTACACTTACATGACTACCACAGCTACACTTACATGACTATCAGAGCTACACTTACAGGACTACCACAGCTACACTTACATGACTACAACAGCTACAATTACATGACTACCAGAGCTACACTTACATCACTATCACAGCTCCACGTACATTCGACCACAGATACACTAACATGACTATCACAGCTACACTTACATGATTACCACGGCTACACTTTCATGACTATCACAGCTACACTTACATGACTACCACAGCTACACTTACATGACTACCACAGCTACACTTTCATGACTACCACAGCTACACTAACATGACTACCACAGCTACACCTACATGACTACCACAGCTACACCAACATGACTACCACTGCTACACTCACCTGACTACCACAGCTACACTTTAAAGACTACCAAGGTTACACTTACATGACTACTACAGCTACACTTTCATGACTATCACAGCTACACATACATGACAACCACAGCTGCACTTACATTACAACCACAGCTACACTTACATGACTACCACGGCTACACTTACATGACTACCACAGCTACACTCACCTGACTACCACAGCTACACTTTAAAGACTACCAAGGTTACACTTACATGACTACCACAGCTACACTTACATGACTATCACAGCTACACCAACATGACTACCACAGCTACACTTACATGACTGTCAGAGCTACACTTACATGACTACCACAGCTACACTTACATGACTATCAGAGCTACACTTACATGACTACCAGAGCTACACTTACATGACTACCACAGCCACACTTGCATGACTACCACAGCTAAACTTACATGACAACCACAGCTACACATACATGACTAACACAGCTACGCTTACATGACTACCACAGCTACACTAACATGACTACCACAGCTACACCAACATGACAACCACAGATACACATACATGACTAACACAGCTACGCTTACATGACTACCACAGCTACACTTACATGACTACCACAGATACACTAACATGACTATCATAGCTACACTTACATGACTATCACAGCTACACTTTCATGACTACCACAGCTACACTTACATGACTATCACAGTTACACTTACATGACTATCACAGCTACACTTACCTGACTATCACAGCTACACTTACATGACTACCACAACTACGCTTACATGACTATCACAGCTACACTTACATGACTACCACAACTACACTTACATGACTACCACAGCTATACTTACATGAATATCACAGCTACACTTACATGACTATCACAGCTACACTTACATGACTACCTCAGCTACACTTACATGACTACCACAGCTAAACTTACATGACTACCACAGCTACACTTACATGACTACCACAGATACACCAACATGACTATCACAGCTACACTTACATGACTATCACAGTTACACTTACATGACTATCACAGCTACACTTACCTGACTATCACAGCTACACTTACATGACTATCACAGCTACACTTACATGAATATCACAGCTACACTTACCTGACTATCACAGCGACACTTACAAGACTACCACAACTACAGTTGCATGACTATCACAGCTACACTTACATGGCTATCACAGCTACGCTTACATGACTATCACAGATATACTTACATGAATATCACAGCTACACTTACATGACTATCACAGCTAGACATGCATGACTACCACAGCGAAACTTTAAAAGCTACCACAGCTACACTTACATGACTACCACAACTACACTTACATGAATATCACAGTTACACTTACATGACTACCACAACTACACTTACATGAATATCACAGCTACACTTACATGACTATAACAGTTACACTTACATGACAACCACAGCTATACATACATGACTACCACAGCTACACTTACATTACAACCACAGCTACACTTACATGACAACCACAGCTACACTTACATGACTACCACAGCTACACATACATGACTACCACAACTACACTTACAAGACCACCACAGCTACACTTACATGACTATCACAGCTACACTTACATGACAACCACAGCAACACTTTAAAGACTACCACAACTACACTTACAAGACAACCACGGTTACACTTACATGACTATGAGAGCTACACTTACATGACTACCACAGCTACACTTACATGACTATCAGAGCTACACTTACAGGACTACCACAGCTACACTTACATGACTACAACAGCTACAATTACATGACTACCAGAGCTACACTTACATCACTATCACAGCTCCACGTACATTCGACCACAGATACACTAACATGACTATCACAGCTACACTTACATGATTACCACGGCTACACTTTCATGACTATCACAGCTACACTTACATGACTACCACAGCTACACTTACATGACTACCACAGCTACACTTTCATGACTACCACAGCTACACTAACATGACTACCACAGCTACACTTACATGACTACCACAGCTACACCAACATGACTACCACTGCTACACTCACCTGACTACCACAGCTACACTTTAAAGACTACCAAGGTTACACTTACATGACTACTACAGCTACACTTTCATGACTATCACAGCTACACATACATGACAACCACAGTTGCACTTACATTACAACCACAGCTACACTTACATGACTACCACGGCTACACTTACATGACTACCACAGCTACACTCACCTGACTACCACAGCTACACTTTAAAGACTACCAAGGTTACACTTACATGACTACCACAGCTACACTTACATGACTATCACAGCTACACCAACATGACTACCACAGCTACACTTACATGACTGTCAGAGCTACACTTACATGACTACCACAGCTACACTTACATGACTATCAGAGCTACACTTACATGACTACCAGAGCTACACTTACATGACTACCACAGCCACACTTGCATGACTACCACAGCTAAACTTACATGACAACCACAGCTACACATACATGACTAACACAGCTACGCTTACATGACTACCACAGCTACACTAACATGACTACCACAGCTACACCAACATGACAACCACAGATACACATACATGACTAACACAGCTACGCTTACATGACTACCACAGCTACACTTACATGACTACCACAGCTACACTTACATGACTATCACAGCTACACTTGCATGAATATCACAGCTACACTTACCTGACTATCACAGCGACACTTACAAGACTACCACAACTACAGTTGCATGACTATCACAGCTACACTTACATGACTATCACAGCTACGCTTACATGACTATCACAGCTACACTTACATGACTATCACAGCTACGCTTACATGACTACCACAACTACAGTTGCATGACTATCACAGCTACACTTACATGACTATCACAGCTACACTTACATGACTATCACAGCTACACTTACACGACTACAACAGCTACACTTACATGACTACCACAGATATACTTACATGAATATCACAGCTACACTTACATGACTATCACAGCTACACATGCATGACTACCACAGCGAAACTTTAAAAGCTACCACAGCTACACTTACATGACTACCACAACTACACTTACATGAATATCACAGCTACACTTACATGACTATAACATTTACACTTACATGACAACCACAGTTACACATACATGACTACCACAGCTACACTTACATTACAACCACAGCTACACTTACATGACAACCACTGCTACACTTACATGACTACCACAGCTACACATACATTACTACCACAACTACACTTACAAGACCACCACAGCTACACTTACATGACTATCACAGCTACACTTACATGACAACCACAGCAACACTTTAAAGACTACCACAACTACACTTACAAGACAACCACGGTTACACTTACATGACTAACACAGCTACACTTACATTACAACCACAGCTACACTTACATGACTACCACAGCTACACTTACATGACTACCACAGCTACACTCACCTGACTACCACAACTACACTTTAAAGACTACTACAACTACGCTTTCATGACTACCACAGCTACACTTACCTGACTATCACAGCTACACTTACATGACTATCACAGCTACACTTACCTGACTATCACAGCTACACTTACATGACTACCACAGCTACACTTACAAGACTATCACAGCTACACTTACATGAATATCACATCTACACTTACCGGACTATCATAGCTACACTTACATGACTACCACAACTACAGTTGCATGACTATCACAGCTACACTTACATGACTATCACAGCTACGCTTACATGACTATCACAGCTACACTTTCATGACTACCACAACTACACTTACATGACTATCAGAGCTACACTTACACGACTACCACAGCTTCACTTACATGACTACCACAGCTTCACTTACATGACTACCACAGCTACACTTACATGACTATCACAGCTACACCAATATGACTACCACAGCTACACTTACATGACTACCACAGTCACACTTACATGACGACCACAGCTAAACTTACATGACAACCACAGCTACACATACATGACTACCACAGCTACATCAACATGACTACCACAGCTACACTTACATGACTACCACAGATACACCAACATGACTATCACAGCTACACTTACATGAATACCACAGCTACACTTTCATGACTACCAGAGCTACACTTACATGACTATCACAGTTACACTTACATGACTATCACAGTTACACTTACATGACTATCACAGCTACACTTACCTGACTATCACAGCTACACTTACATGACTATCACAGCTACACTTGCATGAATATCACAGCTACACTTACCTGACTATCACAGCGACACTTACAAGACTACCACAGTTACAGTTGCATGACTATCACAGCTACACTTACATGACTATCACAGCTACGCTTACATGACTATCACAGCTACACTTACACGACTACAACAGCTACACTTACATGACTACCACAGATATACTTACATGAATATCACAGCTACACTTACATGAATATCACAGCTACACATGCATGACTACCACAGCGAAACTTTAAAAGCTACCACAGCTACACTTACATGACTACCACAACTACACTTACATGAATATCACAGCTACACTTACATGACTACCACAACTACACTTACATGAATATCACAGCTACACTTACATGACTATAACAGTTACACTTACATGACAACCACAGCTACACATACATGACTACCACAGCTACACTTACATGACTACCACAGCTACACTAACATGACTACCACAGCTACACTTTAAAGACTACCACAACTACGCTTACAGGACTATCACAGCTAAACTTACAAGACTATCACAGCTACACTAACATGACTATGACAGTTACACTTACATGACTACCACAGCTACACTTACATGACTATCCCAGCTACACATACATGACTACTACAGCTACACTTACATGACTATCACAGCTACGCTTACGTGACTACCACAGCTACACTTTCATGACTATCACAGCTACACATACATGACTACCACAGCTACACTTACATTACATCCACAGCTACGCTTAAATGACTGCCACAGCTACACTTACATGACTACCACAGCTACACCAACATGACAACAACAGATACACATACATGACTAACACAGCTACGCTTATATGACTGCCACAGCTACACTAACATGACTACCACAGCTACACCAACATGACAACCACAGATACACATACATGACTAACACAGCTACGCTTACATGACTACCACAGCTACACTTACATGACTACCGCAGATACACTAACATGACTATCACAGCTACACTTACATGACTACCACAGCTACACTTTCATGACTACCAGAGCTACACTTACATGACTATCACAGTTACACTTACATGACTATCAGTTACACTTACATGACTACTACAGCTACACTTATATGACTATCACAGCTACACTTACATGACTACCACAGCTACACTTACATGACTATCACAGCTACACTTACATGACTAACATAGCTACACTAACAGGACTACCATAACTACACTGACATGACTACCACAGCTACACTTTAAAGACTACCATAACTACGCTTACAGGACTATCACAGCTAAACTTACAAAACTATCACAGCTACACTAACATGACTATGACAGTTACACTTACACGACTACCACAGCTACACTTACATGACTATCACAGCTACGCTTACGTGACTACCACAGCTACACTTTCATGACTACCACAACTACGCTTACATGACTATCACAGCTACACTAACAAGACTATCACAGCTATACTTACATGACTACCACAGCTACACCTTAAAGACTACCACAACTACGCTTACATGACTACCACAACTACAGTAACATGACTACCATAGCTACACTAACATGACTACCACAGCTACACTTACATGACTATCACAGCTACGCTTACGTGACTACCACAGCTACACTTTCATGACTATCGCAACTACACATACATGACTACCACAGCTACACTTACATTACAACCACAGCTACACTACCATGACAACCACAGCTACACTAACATGACTACCACAGCTACACCAACTTGACTACCACAGCTACACCAACATGACTACCACAGCTACACTTACATGACTACCACAGCTACACCAACATGACTACCACAGCTACACTTACATGACTACCACAGCAACACCAACATGACTACCACAGCTACACTTACATGACTACCACAGCTACAACAACATGACTATCACAGCTACGCTTACGTGACTACCACAGCTACACTTACATGACTACCACAGCTACACTAACATGACTACCACAGCTACACTTATATGACTACCACAGCTACACCAACATGACTACCACAGCTACACTTACATGACTACCACAGCTACACTTACATGACTACCACAGCTACACCAACATGATTACCACAATTACACTTACATGACTATCACAGCTACACTTACATGACTACCACAGCTACATTTACATGACTACCACAGCTACACTTACATGACTATCACAGTTAAACTTACATGACTATCACAGTTACACTTACATGACTATCACAGCTACACTTACCTGACTATCACAGCTACACTTACATGACTACCACAGCTACACTTACATGACTATCACAGCTACACTTACATGACTACCAGAGCTACACTTACATGACTATCACAGTTACACTTACATGACTATCAGTTACACTTACATGACTACTACAGCTACACTTATATGACTATCACAGCTACACTTACATGACTACCACAGCTACACTTACATGACTATCACAGCTACACTTACATGACTAACATAGCTACACTAACAGGACTACCATAACTACCATAATATGACTACCACAGCTACAGTTTAAAGACTACCACAACTACGCTTACAGGACTATCACAGCTAAACTTACAAAACTATCACAGCTACACATACATGACTACCACAGCTACACTTACATGACAACCACAGCTACAGTGACATGACTACCACAGCTACACATACATGACTACCACAACTACACTTACAAGACCACCACAGCTACGCTTACATGACGACCACAGCTACACTAACATGACTACCACAGCTACACTTACATGACTACCACAGCTACAACAACATGACTATCACAGCTACACTTACATGACTACCACAGCTACACCAACATGACTACCACAGCTACACTTACATGACTACCACAGCTACACTTACAAGACTACCACAGCTACAATTACATGACTACCACAGCCACACTTACATGACTACCACAGCTAAACTTACATGACAACCACAGCTACACTTACATGACTACCACAGCTACACTTACATGACTACCACAGCTACACTCACCTGACTACCACAACTACACTTTAAAGACTACTACAACTACGCTTTCATGACTACCACAGCTACACTTACCTGACTATCACAACTACACTTACATGACTATCACAGCTACACTTACCTGACTATCACAGCTACACTTACATGACTACCACAGCTACACTTACATGACTATCACAGCTACACTTACATGAATATCACATCTACACTTACCTGACTATCACAGCTACACTTACATGACTACCACAACTACAGTTGCATGACTATCACAGCTACACTTACATGACTATCACAGCTACGCTTACATGACTATCACAGCTACACTTTCATGACTACCACAACTACACTTACATGACTATCAGAGCTACACTTACACGACTACCACAGCTTCACTTACATGACTACCACAGCTTCACTTACATGACTACCACAGCTACACTTACATGACTATCACAGCTACACCAATATGACTACCACAGCTACACTTACATGACTACCACAGCTACACTTACATGACTACCACAGACACACTTACATGACTACCACAGCTAAACTTACATGACAACCACAGCTACACATACATGACTACCACAGCTACATCAACATGACTACCACAGATACACCAACATGACTATCACAGCTACACTTACATGACTACCACAGCTACACTTTCATGACTACCAGAGCTACACTTACATGACTATCACAGTTACACTTACATGACTATCACAGCTACACTTACATGACTATCACAGCTACACTTACCTGACTATCACAGCTACACTTACATGACTACCACAGCTACACTTACATGACTATCACAGCTACACTTACATGACTACCAGAGCTACACTTACATGACTATCACAGTTACACTTACATGACTATCAGTTACACTTACATGACTACTACAGCTACACTTATATGACTACCACAGCTACACTTACATTACAACCACAGCTACACTACCATGACAACCACAGCTACACTAACATGACTACCACAGCTACACCAACTTGACTACCACAGCTACACCAACATGACTACCACAGCTACACTTACATGACTACCACAGCTACACCAACATGACTACCACAGCTACACTTACATGACTACCACAGCAACACCAACATGACTACCACAGCTACACTTACATGACTACCACAGCTACAACAACATGACTATCACAGCTACGCTTACGTGACTACCACAGCTACACTTACATGACTACCACAGCTACACTAACATGACTACCACAGCTACACTTATATGACTACCACAGCTACACCAACATGACTACCACAGCTACACTTACATGACTACCACAGCTACACTTACATGACTACCACAGCTACACCAACATGATTACCACAATTACACTTACATGACTATCACAGCTACACTTACATGACTACCACAGCTACATTTACATGACTACCACAGCTACACTTACATGACTATCACAGTTAAACTTACATGACTATCACAGTTACACTTACATGACTATCACAGCTACACTTACCTGACTATCACAGCTACACTTACATGACTACCACAGCTACACTTACATGACTATCACAGCTACACTTACATGACTACCAGAGCTACACTTACATGACTATCACAGTTACACTTACATGACTATCAGTTACACTTACATGACTACTACAGCTACACTTATATGACTATCACAGCTACACTTACATGACTACCACAGCTACACTTACATGACTATCACAGCTACACTTACATGACTAACATAGCTACACTAACAGGACTACCATAACTACCATAATATGACTACCACAGCTACAGTTTAAAGACTACCACAACTACGCTTACAGGACTATCACAGCTAAACTTACAAAACTATCACAGCTACACATACATGACTACCACAGCTACACTAACAGGACTACCACAGATATACTTACATGAATATCACAGCTACACTTACATGACTATCAGAGCTACACATGCATGACTACCACAGCGAAACCTTAAAAGCTACCACAGCTACACTTACATGACTATCACAGCTACGCTTACATGACTATCACAGCTACACTTACACGACTACCACAGCTACACTTACATGACTACCACAGATATACTTACATGACTATGACAGTTACACTTACATGACTATGACAGTTACACTTACATGACTACCACAACTACACTTAAGACTACCACAGCTACACTTTCATGACTATCACTGCTACACTTACATTACAACCACAACTACGCTTACAGGACTATCACAGCCACACTTTCATGACTACTACAGCCACACTTTCATGACTACCACAGCCATACTTTCATGACTACCACAGCCACAGATTCATGACTACCACAGCCATACTTTCATGACTACCACAGCCATACTTTCATGACTACGACAGCCACACTTTCATGACTACTACAGCTACACTTTCGTGACTACACCAGCTAGTTTCATGACTACCACAGCTAATTTCATGACTAACACATCTAGTAGTCATGACTACCACAGCTAGTGTCATGACTACCACAACTTCAGATTCATGACTATCACAGCTACACTTACATGACTACCACAACTACAGTTGCATGACTATCACAGCTACACTTACATGACTATCACAGCTACGCTTACATGACTATCACAGCTACACTTTCATGACTACCACAACTACACTTACATGACTATCAGAGCTACACTTACACGACTACCACAGCTTCACTTACATGACTACCACAGCTTCACTTACATGACTACCACAGCTACACTTACATGAATATCACAACTACACCAACATGACTACCACAGCTACACTTACATGACTACCACAGCTACACTTACATGACTATCAGAGCTACACTTACATGACTACCACAGCTACACTTACATGACTACCACAGCCACACTTACATGACTACCACAGCTAAACTTACATGACAACCACAGCTACACATACATGACTAACACAGATATACTTACATGACTATGACAGTTACACTTACATGACTATGACAGTTACACTTACATGACTACCACAACTACACTTAAGACTACCACAGCTACACTTTCATGACTACCACTGCTACACTTACATTACAACCACAACTACGCTTACAGGACTATCACAGCCACACTTTCATGACTACTACAGCTACACTTATATGACTACCACAGCTACACCAACATGACTACCACAGCTACACGTACATGACTACATCAACATGACTATCACAGCTACACCAACAGCACTACCACAGCTAGACCAACAGGACTACCACAGCTACATCAACAGGACTACCACAGCTACACTTACATGTCCATCACAGCTACACCAACATGACTATCACAGATACACTTACATGACTACCACAGCTACACCAACATGACTATCACAGCTACACCAACATGACTATCACAACTACACCAACATGACTATCACAGCTACACTTACACGACTACCACAGCTTCACTTACATGACTACCACAGCTTCACTTACATGACTACCACAGCTACACTTACATGACTATCACAGCTACACTTACATGACTACCTCAGCTACACTTACATGACTACCACAGCTAAACTTACATGACTACCACAGCTACACTTACATGACTACCACAGATACACCAACATGACTATCACAGCTACACTTACATGACTATCACAGTTACACTTACATGACTATCACAGCTACACTTACCTGACTATCACAGCTACACTTACATGACTATCACAGCTACACTTACATGAATATCACAGCTACACTTACCTGACTATCACAGCGACGCTTACAAGACTACCACAACTACAGTTGCATGACTATCACAGCTACACTTACATGGCTATCACAGCTACGCTTACATGACTATCACAGATATACTTACATGAATATCACAGCTACACTTACATGACTATCACAGCTAGACATGCATGACTACCACAGCGAAACTTTAAAAGCTACCACAGCTACACTTACATGACTACCACAACTACACTTACATGAATATCACAGTTACACTTACATGACTACCACAACTACACTTACATGAATATCACAGCTACACTTACATGACTATAACAGTTACACTTACATGACAACCACAGCTATACATACATGACTACCACAGCTACACTTACATTACAACCACAGCTACACTTACATGACAACCACAGCTACACTTACATGACTACCACAGCTACACATACATGACTACCACAACTACACTTACAAGACCACCACAGCTACACTTACATGACTATCACAGCTACACTTACATGACAACCACAGCAACACTTTAAAGACTACCACAACTACACTTACAAGACAACCACGGTTACACTTACATGACTATGAGAGCTACACTTACATGACTACCACAGCTACACTTACATGACTATCAGAGCTACACTTACAGGACTACCACAGCTACACTTACATGACTACAACAGCTACAATTACATGACTACCAGAGCTACACTTACATCACTATCACAGCTCCACGTACATTCGACCACAGATACACTAACATGACTATCACAGCTACACTTACATGATTACCACGGCTACACTTTCATGACTATCACAGCTACACTTACATGACTACCACAGCTACACTTACATGACTACCACAGCTACACTTTCATGACTACCACAGCTACACTAACATGACTACCACAGCTACACCTACATGACTACCACAGCTACACCAACATGACTACCACTGCTACACTCACCTGACTACCACAGCTACACTTTAAAGACTACCAAGGTTACACTTACATGACTACTACAGCTACACTTTCATGACTATCACAGCTACACATACATGACAACCACAGCTGCACTTACATTACAACCACAGCTACACTTACATGACTACCACGGCTACACTTACATGACTACCACAGCTACACTCACCTGACTACCACAGCTACACTTTAAAGACTACCAAGGTTACACTTACATGACTACCACAGCTACACTTACATGACTATCACAGCTACACCAACATGACTACCACAGCTACACTTACATGACTGTCAGAGCTACACTTACATGACTACCACAGCTACACTTACATGACTATCAGAGCTACACTTACATGACTACCAGAGCTACACTTACATGACTACCACAGCCACACTTGCATGACTACCACAGCTAAACTTACATGACAACCACAGCTACACATACATGACTAACACAGCTACGCTTACATGACTACCACAGCTACACTAACATGACTACCACAGCTACACCAACATGACAACCACAGATACACATACATGACTAACACAGCTACGCTTACATGACTACCACAGCTACACTTACATGACTACCACAGATACACTAACATGACTATCATAGCTACACTTACATGACTATCACAGCTACACTTTCATGACTACCACAGCTACACTTACATGACTATCACAGTTACACTTACATGACTATCACAGCTACACTTACCTGACTATCACAGCTACACTTACATGACTACCACAACTACGCTTACATGACTATCACAGCTACACTTATATGACTACCACAACTACACTTACATGACTACCACAGCTATACTTACATGAATATCACAGCTACACTTACATGACTATCACAGCTACACTTACATGACTACCTCAGCTACACTTACATGACTACCACAGCTAAACTTACATGACTACCACAGCTACACTTACATGACTACCACAGATACACCAACATGACTATCACAGCTACACTTACATGACTATCACAGTTACACTTACATGACTATCACAGCTACACTTACCTGACTATCACAGCTACACTTACATGACTATCACAGCTACACTTACATGAATATCACAGCTACACTTACCTGACTATCACAGCGACACTTACAAGACTACCACAACTACAGTTGCATGACTATCACAGCTACACTTACATGGCTATCACAGCTACGCTTACATGACTATCACAGATATACTTACATGAATATCACAGCTACACTTACATGACTATCACAGCTAGACATGCATGACTACCACAGCGAAACTTTAAAAGCTACCACAGCTACACTTACATGACTACCACAACTACACTTACATGAATATCACAGTTACACTTACATGACTACCACAACTACACTTACATGAATATCACAGCTACACTTACATGACTATAACAGTTACACTTACATGACAACCACAGCTATACATACATGACTACCACAGCTACACTTACATTACAACCACAGCTACACTTACATGACAACCACAGCTACACTTACATGACTACCACAGCTACACATACATGACTACCACAACTACACTTACAAGACCACCACAGCTACACTTACATGACTATCACAGCTACACTTACATGACAACCACAGCAACACTTTAAAGACTACCACAACTACACTTACAAGACAACCACGGTTACACTTACATGACTATGAGAGCTACACTTACATGACTACCACAGCTACACTTACATGACTATCAGAGCTACACTTACAGGACTACCACAGCTACACTTACATGACTACAACAGCTACAATTACATGACTACCAGAGCTACACTTACATCACTATCACAGCTCCACGTACATTCGACCACAGATACACTAACATGACTATCACAGCTACACTTACATGATTACCACGGCTACACTTTCATGACTATCACAGCTACACTTACATGACTACCACAGCTACACTTACATGACTACCACAGCTACACTTTCATGACTACCACAGCTACACTAACATGACTACCACAGCTACACTTACATGACTACCACAGCTACACCAACATGACTACCACTGCTACACTCACCTGACTACCACAGCTACACTTTAAAGACTACCAAGGTTACACTTACATGACTACTACAGCTACACTTTCATGACTATCACAGCTACACATACATGACAACCACAGTTGCACTTACATTACAACCACAGCTACACTTACATGACTACCACGGCTACACTTACATGACTACCACAGCTACACTCACCTGACTACCACAGCTACACTTTAAAGACTACCAAGGTTACACTTACATGACTACCACAGCTACACTTACATGACTATCACAGCTACACCAACATGACTACCACAGCTACACTTACATGACTGTCAGAGCTACACTTACATGACTACCACAGCTACACTTACATGACTATCAGAGCTACACTTACATGACTACCAGAGCTACACTTACATGACTACCACAGCCACACTTGCATGACTACCACAGCTAAACTTACATGACAACCACAGCTACACATACATGACTAACACAGCTACGCTTACATGACTACCACAGCTACACTAACATGACTACCACAGCTACACCAACATGACAACCACAGATACACATACATGACTAACACAGCTACGCTTACATGACTACCACAGCTACACTTACATGACTACCACAGATACACTAACATGACTATCATAGCTACATTTACATGACTATCACAGCTACACTTTCATGACTACCACAGCTACACTTACATGACTATCACAGTTACACTTACATGACTATCACAGCTACACTTACCTGACTATCACAGCTACACTTACATGACTACCACAACTACGCTTACATGACTATCACAGCTACACTTACATGACTACCACAACTACACTTACATGACTACCACAGCTATACTTACATGAATATCACAGCTACACTTACATGACCATCACAGCTACACATGCATGACTACCACAGCTACACTTACATGACTACCACAACTACACTTACATGAATATCACAGCTACACTTACATGACTACCACAACTACACTTACACGAATATCACAGCTATACTTACATGACTATCACAGCAACACTTACATGACAACCACAGCTACACTTACATGACTATAACAGTTACACTTACATGACAACCACAGCTACACATACATGACTACCACAGCTACACTTACATGACAACCACAGCTACACTTACATGACTACCACAGCTACACATACATGACTACCACAACTACACTTACAAGACCACCACAGCTACACTTACATGACTATCACAGCTACACTTTAAAGACTACCACAACTACGCTTACAGGACTATAACAGCTAAACTTACAAGACTACCACGGTTACACTTACATGACTACCACAACTGCAATTTAAAGACTACCACAACTACGCTTACAGGACTACCACAACTACGCCTACAGGACTACAACAGCTACACTTACATGACTACTACAGCTACACTTATATGACTAACATAGCTACACTAACATGACTACCATAACTACACTAACATGATTACCACAGCTACACTTTAAAGACTACCACAACTACGCTTACAGGACTATCACAGCTAAACTTACAAGACTATCACAGCTACACTAACATGACTATGACAGTTACACTTACATGACTACCACAGCTACACTTACATGACTATCCCAGCTACACACACATGACTACTACAGCTACACTTACATGACTATCACAGCTACGCTTACGTGACTACCACAGCTACACTTTCATGACTATCACAGCTACACATACATGACTACCACAGCTACACTTACATTACATCCACAGCTACGCTTACATGACTGCCACAGCTACACTTACATGACTACCACAGCTACACCAACATGACAACCACAGATACACATACATGACTAACACAGCTACGCTTATATGACTGCCACAGCTACACTAACATGACTACCACAGCTACACCAACATGACAACCACAGATACACATACATGACTAACACAGCTACGCTTACATGACTACCACAGCTACACTTACATGACTACCGCAGATACACTAACATGACTATCACAGCTACACTTACATGACTACCACAGCTACACTTTCATGACTACCAGAGCTACACTTACATGACTATCACAGTTACACTTACATGACTATCAGTTACACTTACATGACTACTACAGCTACAATTATATGACTATCACAGCTACACTTACATGACTATCAAAGCTACACTTACATGACTAACATAGCTACACTAACAGGACTACCATAACTACACTGACATGACTACCACAGCTACACTTTAAAGACTACCACAACTACGCTTACAGGACTATCAAAGCTAAACTTACAAAACTATCACAGCTACACTAACATGACTATGACAGTTACACTTACACGACTACCACAGCTACACTTACATGACTATCACAGCTACGCTTACGTGACTACCACAGCTACACTTTCATGACTACCACAACTACGCTTACAGGACTATCACAGCTACACTAACATGACTACCACAGCTACACTAACATGACTACCACAGCTACACTTACATGACTACCACAGATACACTAACATGACTATCACAGCTACACTTACATGACTACCACAACTACACTTTCATGACTACCAGAGCAACACTTACATGACTATCACAGTTACACTTACATGACTATCACAGCTACACTTACCTGACCATCACAGCTACACTTACATGACTATAACAGCTACACTTATATGAATATCACAGCTACAATTACCTGACTATCACAGCTACACTTACATGACTACCACAACTACAGTTGCATGACTATCACAGCTACACTTACATGACTATCACAGCTACGCTTACATGACTATCACAGCTACACTTACACGACTACCACAGCTACACTTACATGACTACCACAGATATACTTACATGAATATCACAGCTACACTTACATGACTATCACAGCTACACATGCATGACTACCACAGCGAAACCTTAAAAGCTACCACAACTACACTTACATGAATATCACAGCTACACTTACATTCTACCACAACTACACTTACATGACTACCACAGATATACTTACATGACTATGACAGTTACACTTACATGACTATGACAGTTACACTTACATGACTACCACAACTACACTTAAGACTACAACAGCTACACTTTCATGACTACCACTGCTACACTTACATTACAACCACAACTACGCTTACAGGCCTATCACAGCCACACTTTCATGACTACTACAGCCACACTTTCATGACTACCACAGCCATACTTTCATGACTACCACAGCCACAGATTCATGACTACCACAGCCATACTTTCATGACTACCACAGCCATACTTTCATGACTACGACAGCCACACTTTCATGACTACTACAGCTACACTTTCATGACTACACCAGCTAGTTTCATGACTACCACAGCTAATTTCATGACTAACACATCTAGTAGTCATGACTACCACAGCTAGTGTCATGACTACCACAACTTCAGATTCATGACTATCACAGCTACACTTACATGACTACCACAACTACAGTTGCATGACTATCACAGCTACACTTACATGACTATCACAGCTACGCTTACATGACTATCACAGCTACACTTTCATGACTACCACAACTACACTTACATGACTATCAGAGCTACACTTACACGACTACCACAGCTTCACTTACATGACTACCACAGATATACTTACATGAATATCACAGCTACACTTACATGACTATCAGAGCTACACATGCATGACTACCACAGCGAAACCTTAAAAGCTACCACAGCTACACTTACATGACTATCACAGCTACGCTTACATGACTATCACAGCTACACTTACACGACTACCACAGCTACACTTACATGACTACCACAGATATACTTACATGACTATGACAGTTACACTTACATGACTATGACAGTTACACTTACATGACTACCACAACTACACTTAAGACTACCACAGCTACACTTTCATGACTATCACTGCTACACTTACATTACAACCACAACTACGCTTACAGGACTATCACAGCCACACTTTCATGACTACTACAGCCACACTTTCATGACTACCACAGCCATACTTTCATGACTACCACAGCCACAGATTCATGACTACCACAGCCATACTTTCATGACTACCACAGCCATACTTTCATGACTACGACAGCTACACTTTCATGACTACTACAGCTACACTTTCGTGACTACACCAGCTAGTTTCATGACTACCACAGCTAATTTCATGACTAACACATCTAGTAGTCATGACTACCACAGCTAGTGTCATGACTACCACAACTTCAGATTCATGACTATCACAGCTACACTTACATGACTACCACAACTACAGTTGCATGACTATCACAGCTACACTTACATGACTATCACAGCTACGCTTACATGACTATCACAGCTACACTTTCATGACTACCACAACTACACTTACATGACTATCAGAGCTACACTTACACGACTACCACAGCTTCACTTACATGACTACCACAGCTTCACTTACATGACTACCACAGCTACACTTACATGAATATCACAACTACACCAACATGACTACCACAGCTACACTTACATGACTACCACAGCTACACTTACATGACTATCAGAGCTACACTTACATGACTACCACAGCTACACTTACATGACTACCACAGCCACACTTACATGACTACCACAGCTAAACTTACATGACAACCACAGCTACACATACATGACTAACACAGATATACTTACATGACTATGACAGTTACACTTACATGACTATGACAGTTACACTTACATGACTACCACAACTACACTTAAGACTACCACAGCTACACTTTCATGACTACCACTGCTACACTTACATTACAACCACAACTACGCTTACAGGACTATCACAGCCACACTTTCATGACTACTACAGCTACACTTATATGACTACCACAGCTACACCAACATGACTACCACAGCTACACGTACATGACTACATCAACATGACTATCACAGCTACACCAACAGCACTACCACAGCTAGACCAACAGGACTACCACAGCTACATCAACAGGACTACCACAGCTACACTTACATGTCCATCACAGCTACACCAACATGACTATCACAGATACACTTACATGACTACCACAGCTACACCAACATGACTATCACAGCTACACCAACATGACTATCACAACTACACCAACATGACTATCACAGCTACACTTACACGACTACCACAGCTTCACTTACATGACTACCACAGCTTCACTTACATGACTACCACAGCTACACTTACATGACTATCACAGCTACACTTACATGACTACCTCAGCTACACTTACATGACTACCACAGCTAAACTTACATGACAACCACAGCTACACATACATGACTAACACAGCTACGCTTACAAGACTACCACAGCTACACTAACATGACTACCACAGCTACACCAACATGACTACCAAAGCTACACTTACAAGACTACCACAGCTAAACTTACATGACAACCACAGCTACACTTACATGACTATCATAGCTACACTGACATGACTACCACAGCTACACTTACATGACTACTAGAGCAACACTTTCATAACTATCACAGCTACACTTACATTCTACCACAGATACACTAACATGACTATCAGAGCTACACTTACATTACTACCACAGCTACACTTACATGACTATCAGAGCTAAACTTACAGGACTACCACAGCTACACTTACATGACTACAACAGCTACACTTACATGACTACCACAGCTACACTTACATCACTATCACAGCTCCACTTACATTCGACCACAGATACACTAACATGACTATCACAGCTACACTTACATGACTACCACAGCTACACTTACATGACTATCAGAGCTACACTTACAGGACTACCACGGCTATGCTTACATGACTGCTACAGCTACACTTTCATGACTATCACAGCTACACATACATGACAACCACAGCTACACTTACATTACAACCACAGCTACACTTACATGACTACCACAGCTACACTTACATGACTACCACAGCTACACTTACCTGACTACCATAACTACACTTTAAAGACTACTACAACTACGCTTACAGGACTACCACAGCTACACTTACTCGACTACCACAGCTACATTTACATGACTACCACAGCTACACTTACATGACTACCACAGCTACACTTACATGACTACCACAGCCACACTTACATGACTACCACAGCTAAACTTACATGACAACCACAGCTACACATACATGACTAACACAGCTACGCTTACATGACTACCACAGCTACACTAACATGACTACCACAGCTACACCAACATGACTACCACAGCTACACTTACATGACTATCACAGATACACTAACATGACTATCACAGCTACACTTACATGACTACCACAGCTACACTTTCATGACTACCAGAGCTAACCTTACATGACTATCACAGTTACACTTACATGACTATTAATGTTACACTTACATGACTATCACAGCTACACTTACCTGACTATCACAGCTACACTTACATGACTATCACAGCTACACTTACATGACTACCACAGCTACACTTACCTGACTATCACAGCTACACTTACATGACTACCACAACTACAGTTGCATGACTATCACAGCTACACTTACATGACTATCACAGCTACGCTTACATGACTATCACAGCTACACTTACATGACTACCACAACTACACTTACATGACTACCACAGCTACACTTACATGACTATGACAGTTACACTTACATGACTACCACAACTACACTTAAGACGACCACAGCTACACTTTCATGACTACCACTGCTACACTTACATTACAACCACAACTACGCTTACAGGACTATCACAGCCACACTTTCATGACTACTACAGCCACACTTTCATGACTACCACAGCCATACTTTCATGACTACCACAGCTACAGATTCATGACTACCACAGCCACACTTTCATGACTACCACAGCTACACTTACATGACTACTACAGCAACACTTTCATGACTATCACAGCTACACTTACATTCTACCACAGATACACTAACATGACTATCAGAGCTACACTTACATGACTACCAAAGCTACACTTACATGACTATCAGAGCTACACTTACAGGACTACCACAGCTACACTTACATGACTACAACAGCTACACTTACATGACTACCACAGCTACACTTACATCACTATCACAGCTCCACTTACATTCGACCACAGATACACTAACATGACTATCACAGCTACACTTACATGACTACCACAGCTACACTTACATGACTATCAGAGCTACACTTACAGGACTACCACCGCTATGCTTACATGACTGCTACAGCTACACTTTCATGACTATCACAGCTACACATACATGACAACCACAGCTACACCTACATTACAACCACAGCTACACTTACATGACTACCACAGCTACACTTACATGACTACCACAGCTACACTTACCTGACTACCATAACTACACTTTAAAGACTACTACAACTACGCTTACAGGACTACCACAGCTACACTTACTCGACTACCACAGCTACATTTACATGACTACCACAGCTACACTTACATGACTACCACAGCTACACTTACATGACTACCACAGCCACACTTACATGACTACCACAGCTAAACTTACATGACAACCACAGCTACACATACATGACTAACACAGCTACGCTTACATGACTACCACAGCTACACTAACATGACTACCACAGCTACACCAACATGACTACCACAGCTACACTTACATGACTATCACAGATACACTAACATGACTATCACAGCTACACTTACATGACTACCACAGCTACACTTTCATGACTACCAGAGCTAACCTTACATGACTATCACAGTTACACTTACATGACTATTAATGTTACACTTACATGACTATCACAGCTACACTTACCTGACTATCACAGCTACACTTACATGACTATCACAGCTACACTTACATGACTACCACAGCTACACTTACCTGACTATCACAGCTACACTTACATGACTACCACAACTACAGTTGCATGACTATCACAGCTACACTTACATGACTATCACAGCTACGCTTACATGACTATCACAGCTACACTTACATGACTACCACAACTACACTTACATGACTATCACAGCTACACTTACACGACTACCACAGCTACACTTACATGACTATGACAGTTACACTTACATGACTATGACAGTTACACTTACATGACTACCACAACTACACTTAAGACGACCACAGCTACACTTTCATGACTACCACTGCTACACTTACATTACAACCACAACTACGCTTACAGGACTATCACAGCCACACTTTCATGACTACTACAGCCACACTTTCATGACTACCACAGCCATACTTTCATGACTACCACAGCTACAGATTCATGACTACCACAGCCACACTTTCATGACTACCACAGCTACACTTACATGACTACTACAGCAACACTTTCATGACTATCACAGCTACACTTACATTCTACCACAGATACACTAACATGACTATCAGAGCTACACTTACATGACTACCACAGCTACACTTACATGACTATCAGAGCTACACTTACAGGACTACCACAGCTACACTTACATGACTACAACAGCTACACTTACATGACTACCACAGCTACACTTACATCACTATCACAGCTCCACTTACATTCGACCACAGATACACTAACATGACTATCACAGCTACACTTACATGACTACCACAGCTACACTTACATGACTATCAGAGCTACACTTACAGGACTACCACGGCTATGCTTACATGACTGCTACAGCTACACTTTCATGACTATCACAGCTACACATACATGACAACCACAGCTACACCTACATTACAACCACAGCTACACTTACATGACTACCACAGCTACACTTACATGACTACCACAGCTACACTTACCTGACTACCACAACTACACTTTAAAGACTACTACAACTACGCTTACAGGACTACCACAGCTACACTTACTCGACTACCACAGCTACATTTACGTGACTACCACAGCTACACTTACATGACTTCCACAGCTACACTTACATGACTACCACAGCCACACTTACATGACTACCACAGCTAAACTTACATGACAACCACAGCTACACATACATGACTAACACAGCTACAATTACATGACTACCACAGCTACACTTACCTGACTACCACAACTACACTTTAAAGACTACTACAACTACGCTTACAGGACTACCACAGCTACACTTACTCGACTACCACAGCTACATTTACATGACTACCACAGCTACACTTACATGACTACCACAGCCACACTTACATGACTACCACAGCTAAACTTACATGACAACCACAGCTACACATACATGACTAACACAGCTACGCTTACATGACTACCACAGCTACACTAACATGACTACCACATCTACACCAACATGACTACCACAGCTACACTTTCATGACTACCAGAGCTACACTTACATGACTATCACAGTTACACTTACATGACTATCACAGCTACACTTACCTGACTATCACAGCTACACTTACATGACTATCACAGCTACACTTATGAATATCACAGCTACAATTACCTGACTATCACAGCTACACTTACATGACTACCACAACTACAGTTGCATGACTATCACAGCTACACTTACATGACTATCACAGCTACGCTTACATGACTATCACAGCTACACTTACACGACTACCACAGCTACACTTACATGACTACCACACATATACTTACATGAATATCACAGCTACACTTACATGACTATCACAGCTACACATGCATGACTACCACAGCGAAACCTTAAAAGCTACCACAGCTACACTTACATGACTATGACAGTTACACTTACATTACAACCACAACTACGCTTACAGGACTATCACAGCTACACTTTCATGACTACTACAGCCACACTTTCATGACTACTACAGCCACACTTTCATGACTACCACAGCCATACTTTCATGACTACCACAGCCACAGATTCATGACTACCACAGCCATACTTTCATGACTACCACAGCCATACTTTCATGACTACGACAGCCACACTTTCATGACTACTACAGCTACACTTTCATGACTACACCAGCTAGTTTCATGACTACCACATCTAATTTCATGACTAACACATCTAGTAGTCATGACTACCACAGCTAGTGTCATGACTACCACAACTTCAGATTCAGGACTATCACAGCTACACTTACATGACTACCACAACTACAGTTGCATGACTATCACAGCTACACTTACATGACTATCACAGCTACACTTACATGACTACCACAGCTACACTTACATGACTACCACAGCCACACTTACATGACTACCACAGCTAAACTTACATGACAACCACAGCTACATATACACGACTAACACAGCTACACTTTCATGACTACCATAACTACACTTACATGACTATCAGAGCTACACTTACACGACTACCACAGCTTCACTTACATGACTACCACAGCTTCACTTACATGACTACCACAGCTACACCAACATGACTACCACAGCTACACTTACATGACTACCACAGCTACATTTACATGACTATCAGAGCTACACTTACATGACTACCACAGCTACACTTACATGACTACCACAGCCACACTTACATGACTACCACAGCTAAACTTACATGACAACCACAGCTACACATACATGACTAACACAGCTACGCTTACATGACTACCACAGCTACACTAACATGACTATCACAGCTACACCAACATGACTACCACAGCTACACTTACATGACTACCACAGATACACTAACATGACTATCACAGCTACACTTACATGACTACCACAGCTAAACTTTCATGACTACCAGAGCTACACTTACATGACTATCACAGCTACGCTTACATGACTATCACAGCTACACTTTCATGACTACCACAACTACACTTACATGACTATCAGAGCTACACTTACACGACTACCACAGCTTCACTTACATGACTACCACAGCTTCACTTACATGACTACCACAGCTACACTTACGTGACTATCACAACTACACCAACATGATTACCAAAGCTACACTTACATGACTACCACAGCTACACTTACATGACTATCAGAGCTACACTTACATGACTACCACAGCTACACTTACATGACTACCACAGCCACACTTACATGACTACCACAGCTAAACTTACATGACAACCACAGCTACACATACATGACTAACACAGCTACGCTTACATGACTATCAGAGCTACACTTACATGACTACCACAGCTACACTTACATGACTACCACAGCCACACTTACATGACTACCACAGCTAAACTTACATGACAACCACAGCTACACATACATGACTAACACAGCTACGCTTACATGACTACCACACCTACACTAACATGACTACCACAGCTACACCAACATGACTATCACAGCTACACTTACATGACTATCACAGCTACACTTATATGAATATCACAGCTACAATTACATGACTATCACAGCTACACTTACATGACTACCACAACTACAGTTGCATGACTATCACAGCTACACTTACATGACTATCACAGCTACGCTTACATGACTATCACAGCTACACTTACACGACTACCACAGCTACACTTACATGACTACCACAGATATACTTACATGAATATCACAGCTACACTTATATGACTATCACAGCTACACATGCATTACTACCACAGCGAAATCTTAAAAGCTACCACAGCTACACTTACATGACTACCACAACTACACTTACATGAATATCACAGCTACACTTACATTCTACCACAACTACACTTACATGAATATCACAGCTACACTTACATGACTATAACAGTTACACTTACATGACAACCACAGCTACACATACATGACTACCACAGCTACACTTACATTACAACCACAGCTACACTTACATGACAACCACAGCTACACTTACATGACTACCACAGCTACACATACAAGACTACCACAACTACACTTACATGACTACCACAGCTACACTTACATCACTATCAGAGCTACACTTACAGGACTACCACATCTGCACTTACATGACTACAACAGCTACACTTACATGACTACCACAGCTACACTTACATCACTATCACAGCTCCACTTACATTCGACCACAGATACACTAACATGACTATCACAGCTACACTTACATGACTACCACAGCTACACTTACATGACTATCAGAGCTACACTTACAGGACTACCACGGCTATGCTTACATGACTGCTACAGCTACACTTTCATGACTATCACAGCTACACATACATGACAACCACAGCTACACCTACATTACAACCACAGCTACACTTACATGACTACCACAGCTACACTTACATGACTACCACAGCTACACTTACCTGACTACCACAACTACACTTTAAAGACTACTACAACTACGCTTACAGGACTACCACAGCTACACTTACTCGACTACCACAGCTACATTTACGTGACTACCACAGCTACACTTACATGACTTCCACAGCTACACTTACATGACTACCACAGCCACACTTACATGACTACCACAGCTAAACTTACATGACAACCACAGCTACACATACATGACTAACACAGCTACGCTTACATGACTACCACAGCTACACTAACCTGACTACCACAGCTACACCAACATGACTACCACAGCTACACTTACATGACTACCACAGCTACACTTACATGACTACCACAGCCACACTTACATGACTACCACAGCTAAACTTACATGACAACCACAGCTACACATACATGACTAACACAGCTACGCTTACATGACTACCACAGATACACTAACATGACTACCACATCTACACCAACATGACTACCACAGCTACACTTTCATGACTACCAGAGCTACACTTACATGACTATCACAGTTAACTTACATGACTATCACAGTTACACTTACATGACTATCACAGCTACACTTACATGACTATCACAGCTACACTTATGAATATCACAGCTACAATTACCTGACTATCACAGCTACACTTACATGACTACCACAACTACAGTTGCATGACTATCACAGCTACACTTACATGACTATCACAGTTACACTTACATGACTATCACAGTTACACTTACATGACTATCACAGCTACACTTACCTGACTATCACAGCTACACTTACATGACTATCACAGCTACACTTGCATGAATATCACAGCTACACTTACCTGACTATCACAGCGACACTTACAAGACTACCACAGTTACAGTTGCATGACTATCACAGCTACACTTACATGACTATCACAGCTACGCTTACATGACTATCACAGCTACACTTACACGACTACAACAGCTACACTTACATGACTACCACAGATATACTTACATGAATATCACAGCTACACTTACATGAATATCACAGCTACACATGCATGACTACCACAGCGAAACTTTAAAAGCTACCACAGCTACACTTACATGACTACCACAACTACACTTACATGAATATCACAGCTACACTTACATGACTACCACAACTACACTTACATGAATATCACAGCTACACTTACATGACTATAACAGTTACACTTACATGACAACCACAGCTACACATACATGACTACCACAGCTACACTTACATGCCTACCACAGCTACACTAACATGACTACCACAGCTACACTTTAAAGACTACCACAACTACGCTTACAGGACTATCACAGCTAAACTTACAAGACTATCACAGCTACACTAACATGACTATGACAGTTACACTTACATGACTACCACAGCTACACTTACATGACTATCCCAGCTACACATACATGACTACTACAGCTACACTTACATGACTATCACAGCTACGCTTACGTGACTACCACAGCTACACTTTCATGACTATCACAGCTACACATACATGACTACCACAGCTACACTTACATTACATCCACAGCTACGCTTAAATGACTGCCACAGCTACACTTACATGACTACCACAGCTACACCAACATGACAACAACAGATACACATACATGACTAACACAGCTACGCTTATATGACTGCCACAGCTACACTAACATGACTACCACAGCTACACCAACATGACAACCACAGATACACATACATGACTAACACAGCTACGCTTACATGACTACCACAGCTACACTTACATGACTACCGCAGATACACTAACATGACTATCACAGCTACACTTACATGACTACCACAGCTACACTTTCATGACTACCAGAGCTACACTTACATGACTATCACAGTTACACTTACATGACTATCAGTTACACTTACATGACTACTACAGCTACACTTATATGACTATCACAGCTACACTTACATGACTACCACAGCTACACTTACATGACTATCACAGCTACACTTACATGACTAACATAGCTACACTAACAGGACTACCATAACTACACTGACATGACTACCACAGCTACACTTTAAAGACTACCATAACTACGCTTACAGGACTATCACAGCTAAACTTACAAAACTATCACAGCTACACTAACATGACTATGACAGTTACACTTACACGACTACCACAGCTACACTTACATGACTATCACAGCTACGCTTACGTGACTACCACAGCTACACTTTCATGACTACCACAACTACGCTTACATGACTATCACAGCTACACTAACAAGACTATCACAGCTATACTTACATGACTACCACAGCTACACCTTAAAGACTACCACAACTACGCTTACATGACTACCACAACTACAGTAACATGACTACCATAGCTACACTAACATGACTACCACAGCTACACTTACATGACTATCACAGCTACGCTTACGTGACTACCACAGCTACACTTTCATGACTATCGCAACTACACATACATGACTACCACAGCTACACTTACATTACAACCACAGCTACACTACCATGACAACCACAGCTACACTAACATGACTACCACAGCTACACCAACTTGACTACCACAGCTACACCAACATGACTACCACAGCTACACTTACATGACTACCACAGCTACACCAACATGACTACCACAGCTACACTTACATGACTACCACAGCAACACCAACATGACTACCACAGCTACACTTACATGACTACCACAGCTACAACAACATGACTATCACAGCTACGCTTACGTGACTACCACAGCTACACTTACATGACTACCACAGCTACACTAACATGACTACCACAGCTACACTTATATGACTACCACAGCTACACCAACATGACTACCACAGCTACACTTACATGACTACCACAGCTACACTTACATGACTACCACAGCTACACCAACATGATTACCACAATTACACTTACATGACTATCACAGCTACACTTACATGACTACCACAGCTACATTTACATGACTACCACAGCTACACTTACATGACTATCACAGTTAAACTTACATGACTATCACAGTTACACTTACATGACTATCACAGCTACACTTACCTGACTATCACAGCTACACTTACATGACTACCACAGCTACACTTACATGACTATCACAGCTACACTTACATGACTACCAGAGCTACACTTACATGACTATCACAGTTACACTTACATGACTATCAGTTACACTTACATGACTACTACAGCTACACTTATATGACTATCACAGCTACACTTACATGACTACCACAGCTACACTTACATGACTATCACAGCTACACTTACATGACTAACATAGCTACACTAACAGGACTACCATAACTACCATAATATGACTACCACAGCTACAGTTTAAAGACTACCACAACTACGCTTACAGGACTATCACAGCTAAACTTACAAAACTATCACAGCTACACATACATGACTACCACAGCTACACTTACATGACAACCACAGCTACAGTGACATGACTACCACAGCTACACATACATGACTACCACAACTACACTTACAAGACCACCACAGCTACGCTTACATGACGACCACAGCTACACTAACATGACTACCACAGCTACACTTACATGACTACCACAGCTACAACAACATGACTATCACAGCTACACTTACATGACTACCACAGCTACACCAACATGACTACCACAGCTACACTTACATGACTACCACAGCTACACTTACAAGACTACCACAGCTACAATTACATGACTACCACAGCCACACTTACATGACTACCACAGCTAAACTTACATGACAACCACAGCTACACTTACATGACTACCACAGCTACACTTACATGACTACCACAGCTACACTCACCTGACTACCACAACTACACTTTAAAGACTACTACAACTACGCTTTCATGACTACCACAGCTACACTTACCTGACTATCACAACTACACTTACATGACTATCACAGCTACACTTACCTGACTATCACAGCTACACTTACATGACTACCACAGCTACACTTACATGACTATCACAGCTACACTTACATGAATATCACATCTACACTTACCTGACTATCACAGCTACACTTACATGACTACCACAACTACAGTTGCATGACTATCACAGCTACACTTACATGACTATCACAGCTACGCTTACATGACTATCACAGCTACACTTTCATGACTACCACAACTACACTTACATGACTATCAGAGCTACACTTACACGACTACCACAGCTTCACTTACATGACTACCACAGCTTCACTTACATGACTACCACAGCTACACTTACATGACTATCACAGCTACACCAATATGACTACCACAGCTACACTTACATGACTACCACAGCTACACTTACATGACTACCACAGACACACTTACATGACTACCACAGCTAAACTTACATGACAACCACAGCTACACATACATGACTACCACAGCTACATCAACATGACTACCACAGATACACCAACATGACTATCACAGCTACACTTACATGACTACCACAGCTACACTTTCATGACTACCAGAGCTACACTTACATGACTATCACAGTTACACTTACATGACTATCACAGCTACACTTACATGACTATTACAGCTACACTTACCTGACTATCACAGCTACACTTACATGACTACCACAGCTACACTTACATGACTATCACAGCTACACTTACATGACTACCAGAGCTACACTTACATGACTATCACAGTTACACTTACATGACTATCAGTTACACTTACATGACTACTACAGCTACACTTATATGACTACCACAGCTACACTTACATTACAACCACAGCTACACTACCATGACAACCACAGCTACACTAACATGACTACCACAGCTACACCAACTTGACTACCACAGCTACACCAACATGACTACCACAGCTACACTTACATGACTACCACAGCTACACCAACATGACTACCACAGCTACACTTACATGACTACCACAGCAACACCAACATGACTACCACAGCTACACTTACATGACTACCACAGCTACAACAACATGACTATCACAGCTACGCTTACGTGACTACCACAGCTACACTTACATGACTACCACAGCTACACTAACATGACTACCACAGCTACACTTATATGACTACCACAGCTACACCAACATGACTACCACAGCTACACTTACATGACTACCACAGCTACACTTACATGACTACCACAGCTACACCAACATGATTACCACAATTACACTTACATGACTATCACAGCTACACTTACATGACTACCACAGCTACATTTACATGACTACCACAGCTACACTTACATGACTATCACAGTTAAACTTACATGACTATCACAGTTACACTTACATGACTATCACAGCTACACTTACCTGACTATCACAGCTACACTTACATGACTACCACAGCTACACTTACATGACTATCACAGCTACACTTACATGACTACCAGAGCTACACTTACATGACTATCACAGTTACACTTACATGACTATCAGTTACACTTACATGACTACTACAGCTACACTTATATGACTATCACAGCTACACTTACATGACTACCACAGCTACACTTACATGACTATCACAGCTACACTTACATGACTAACATAGCTACACTAACAGGACTACCATAACTACCATAATATGACTACCACAGCTACAGTTTAAAGACTACCACAACTACGCTTACAGGACTATCACAGCTAAACTTACAAAACTATCACAGCTACACATACATGACTACCACAGCTACACTAACAGGACTACCACAGATATACTTACATGAATATCACAGCTACACTTACATGACTATCAGAGCTACACATGCATGACTACCACAGCGAAACCTTAAAAGCTACCACAGCTACACTTACATGACTATCACAGCTACGCTTACATGACTATCACAGCTACACTTACACGACTACCACAGCTACACTTACATGACTACCACAGATATACTTACATGACTATGACAGTTACACTTACATGACTATGACAGTTACACTTACATGACTACCACAACTACACTTAAGACTACCACAGCTACACTTTCATGACTATCACTGCTACACTTACATTACAACCACAACTACGCTTACAGGACTATCACAGCCACACTTTCATGACTACTACAGCCACACTTTCATGACTACCACAGCCATACTTTCATGACTACCACAGCCACAGATTCATGACTACCACAGCCATACTTTCATGACTACCACAGCCATACTTTCATGACTACGACAGCCACACTTTCATGACTACTACAGCTACACTTTCGTGACTACACCAGCTAGTTTCATGACTACCACAGCTAATTTCATGACTAACACATCTAGTAGTCATGACTACCACAGCTAGTGTCATGACTACCACAACTTCAGATTCATGACTATCACAGCTACACTTACATGACTACCACAACTACAGTTGCATGACTATCACAGCTACACTTACATGACTATCACAGCTACGCTTACATGACTATCACAGCTACACTTTCATGACTACCACAACTACACTTACATGACTATCAGAGCTACACTTACACGACTACCACAGCTTCACTTACATGACTACCACAGCTTCACTTACATGACTACCACAGCTACACTTACATGAATATCACAACTACACCAACATGACTACCACAGCTACACTTACATGACTACCACAGCTACACTTACATGACTATCAGAGCTACACTTACATGACTACCACAGCTACACTTACATGACTACCACAGCCACACTTACATGACTACCACAGCTAAACTTACATGACAACCACAGCTACACATACATGACTAACACAGATATACTTACATGACTATGACAGTTACACTTACATGACTATGACAGTTACACTTACATGACTACCACAACTACACTTAAGACTACCACAGCTACACTTTCATGACTACCACTGCTACACTTACATTACAACCACAACTACGCTTACAGGACTATCACAGCCACACTTTCATGACTACTACAGCTACACTTATATGACTACCACAGCTACACCAACATGACTACCACAGCTACACGTACATGACTACATCAACATGACTATCACAGCTACACCAACAGCACTACCACAGCTAGACCAACAGGACTACCACAGCTACATCAACAGGACTACCACAGCTACACTTACATGTCCATCACAGCTACACCAACATGACTATCACAGATACACTTACATGACTACCACAGCTACACCAACATGACTATCACAGCTACACCAACATGACTATCACAACTACACCAACATGACTATCACAGCTACACTTACACGACTACCACAGCTTCACTTACATGACTACCACAGCTTCACTTACATGACTACCACAGCTACACTTACATGACTATCACAGCTACACTTACATGACTACCTCAGCTACACTTACATGACTACCACAGCTAAACTTACATGACTACCACAGCTACACTTACATGACTACCACAGATACACCAACATGACTATCACAGCTACACTTACATGACTATCACAGTTACACTTACATGACTATCACAGCTACACTTACCTGACTATCACAGCTACACTTACATGACTATCACAGCTACACTTACATGAATATCACAGCTACACTTACCTGACTATCACAGCGACGCTTACAAGACTACCACAACTACAGTTGCATGACTATCACAGCTACACTTACATGGCTATCACAGCTACGCTTACATGACTATCACAGATATACTTACATGAATATCACAGCTACACTTACATGACTATCACAGCTAGACATGCATGACTACCACAGCGAAACTTTAAAAGCTACCACAGCTACACTTACATGACTACCACAACTACACTTACATGAATATCACAGTTACACTTACATGACTACCACAACTACACTTACATGAATATCACAGCTACACTTACATGACTATAACAGTTACACTTACATGACAACCACAGCTATACATACATGACTACCACAGCTACACTTACATTACAACCACAGCTACACTTACATGACAACCACAGCTACACTTACATGACTACCACAGCTACACATACATGACTACCACAACTACACTTACAAGACCACCACAGCTACACTTACATGACTATCACAGCTACACTTACATGACAACCACAGCAACACTTTAAAGACTACCACAACTACACTTACAAGACAACCACGGTTACACTTACATGACTATGAGAGCTACACTTACATGACTACCACAGCTACACTTACATGACTATCAGAGCTACACTTACAGGACTACCACAGCTACACTTACATGACTACAACAGCTACAATTACATGACTACCAGAGCTACACTTACATCACTATCACAGCTCCACGTACATTCGACCACAGATACACTAACATGACTATCACAGCTACACTTACATGATTACCACGGCTACACTTTCATGACTATCACAGCTACACTTACATGACTACCACAGCTACACTTACATGACTACCACAGCTACACTTTCATGACTACCACAGCTACACTAACATGACTACCACAGCTACACCTACATGACTACCACAGCTACACCAACATGACTACCACTGCTACACTCACCTGACTACCACAGCTACACTTTAAAGACTACCAAGGTTACACTTACATGACTACTACAGCTACACTTTCATGACTATCACAGCTACACATACATGACAACCACAGCTGCACTTACATTACAACCACAGCTACACTTACATGACTACCACGGCTACACTTACATGACTACCACAGCTACACTCACCTGACTACCACAGCTACACTTTAAAGACTACCAAGGTTACACTTACATGACTACCACAGCTACACTTACATGACTATCACAGCTACACCAACATGACTACCACAGCTACACTTACATGACTGTCAGAGCTACACTTACATGACTACCACAGCTACACTTACATGACTATCAGAGCTACACTTACATGACTACCAGAGCTACACTTACATGACTACCACAGCCACACTTGCATGACTACCACAGCTAAACTTACATGACAACCACAGCTACACATACATGACTAACACAGCTACGCTTACATGACTACCACAGCTACACTAACATGACTACCACAGCTACACCAACATGACAACCACAGATACACATACATGACTAACACAGCTACGCTTACATGACTACCACAGCTACACTTACATGACTACCACAGATACACTAACATGACTATCATAGCTACACTTACATGACTATCACAGCTACACTTTCATGACTACCACAGCTACACTTACATGACTATCACAGTTACACTTACATGACTATCACAGCTACACTTACCTGACTATCACAGCTACACTTACATGACTACCACAACTACGCTTACATGACTATCACAGCTACACTTATATGACTACCACAACTACACTTACATGACTACCACAGCTATACTTACATGAATATCACAGCTACACTTACATGACTATCACAGCTACACTTACATGACTACCTCAGCTACACTTACATGACTACCACAGCTAAACTTACATGACTACCACAGCTACACTTACATGACTACCACAGATACACCAACATGACTATCACAGCTACACTTACATGACTATCACAGTTACACTTACATGACTATCACAGCTACACTTACCTGACTATCACAGCTACACTTACATGACTATCACAGCTACACTTACATGAATATCACAGCTACACTTACCTGACTATCACAGCGACACTTACAAGACTACCACAACTACAGTTGCATGACTATCACAGCTACACTTACATGGCTATCACAGCTACGCTTACATGACTATCACAGATATACTTACATGAATATCACAGCTACACTTACATGACTATCACAGCTAGACATGCATGACTACCACAGCGAAACTTTAAAAGCTACCACAGCTACACTTACATGACTACCACAACTACACTTACATGAATATCACAGTTACACTTACATGACTACCACAACTACACTTACATGAATATCACAGCTACACTTACATGACTATAACAGTTACACTTACATGACAACCACAGCTATACATACATGACTACCACAGCTACACTTACATTACAACCACAGCTACACTTACATGACAACCACAGCTACACTTACATGACTACCACAGCTACACATACATGACTACCACAACTACACTTACAAGACCACCACAGCTACACTTACATGACTATCACAGCTACACTTACATGACAACCACAGCAACACTTTAAAGACTACCACAACTACACTTACAAGACAACCACGGTTACACTTACATGACTATGAGAGCTACACTTACATGACTACCACAGCTACACTTACATGACTATCAGAGCTACACTTACAGGACTACCACAGCTACACTTACATGACTACAACAGCTACAATTACATGACTACCAGAGCTACACTTACATCACTATCACAGCTCCACGTACATTCGACCACAGATACACTAACATGACTATCACAGCTACACTTACATGATTACCACGGCTACACTTTCATGACTATCACAGCTACACTTACATGACTACCACAGCTACACTTACATGACTACCACAGCTACACTTTCATGACTACCACAGCTACACTAACATGACTACCACAGCTACACTTACATGACTACCACAGCTACACCAACATGACTACCACTGCTACACTCACCTGACTACCACAGCTACACTTTAAAGACTACCAAGGTTACACTTACATGACTACTACAGCTACACTTTCATGACTATCACAGCTACACATACATGACAACCACAGTTGCACTTACATTACAACCACAGCTACACTTACATGACTACCACGGCTACACTTACATGACTACCACAGCTACACTCACCTGACTACCACAGCTACACTTTAAAGACTACCAAGGTTACACTTACATGACTACCACAGCTACACTTACATGACTATCACAGCTACACCAACATGACTACCACAGCTACACTTACATGACTGTCAGAGCTACACTTACATGACTACCACAGCTACACTTACATGACTATCAGAGCTACACTTACATGACTACCAGAGCTACACTTACATGACTACCACAGCCACACTTGCATGACTACCACAGCTAAACTTACATGACAACCACAGCTACACATACATGACTAACACAGCTACGCTTACATGACTACCACAGCTACACTAACATGACTACCACAGCTACACCAACATGACAACCACAGATACACATACATGACTAACACAGCTACGCTTACATGACTACCACAGCTACACTTACATGACTACCACAGATACACTAACATGACTATCATAGCTACATTTACATGACTATCACAGCTACACTTTCATGACTACCACAGCTACACTTACATGACTATCACAGTTACACTTACATGACTATCACAGCTACACTTACCTGACTATCACAGCTACACTTACATGACTACCACAACTACGCTTACATGACTATCACAGCTACACTTACATGACTACCACAACTACACTTACATGACTACCACAGCTATACTTACATGAATATCACAGCTACACTTACATGACCATCACAGCTACACATGCATGACTACCACAGCTACACTTACATGACTACCACAACTACACTTACATGAATATCACAGCTACACTTACATGACTACCACAACTACACTTACACGAATATCACAGCTATACTTACATGACTATCACAGCAACACTTACATGACAACCACAGCTACACTTACATGACTATAACAGTTACACTTACATGACAACCACAGCTACACATACATGACTACCACAGCTACACTTACATGACAACCACAGCTACACTTACATGACTACCACAGCTACACATACATGACTACCACAACTACACTTACAAGACCACCACAGCTACACTTACATGACTATCACAGCTACACTTTAAAGACTACCACAACTACGCTTACAGGACTATAACAGCTAAACTTACAAGACTACCACGGTTACACTTACATGACTACCACAACTGCAATTTAAAGACTACCACAACTACGCTTACAGGACTACCACAACTACGCCTACAGGACTACAACAGCTACACTTACATGACTACTACAGCTACACTTATATGACTAACATAGCTACACTAACATGACTACCATAACTACACTAACATGATTACCACAGCTACACTTTAAAGACTACCACAACTACGCTTACAGGACTATCACAGCTAAACTTACAAGACTATCACAGCTACACTAACATGACTATGACAGTTACACTTACATGACTACCACAGCTACACTTACATGACTATCCCAGCTACACACACATGACTACTACAGCTACACTTACATGACTATCACAGCTACGCTTACGTGACTACCACAGCTACACTTTCATGACTATCACAGCTACACATACATGACTACCACAGCTACACTTACATTACATCCACAGCTACGCTTACATGACTGCCACAGCTACACTTACATGACTACCACAGCTACACCAACATGACAACCACAGATACACATACATGACTAACACAGCTACGCTTATATGACTGCCACAGCTACACTAACATGACTACCACAGCTACACCAACATGACAACCACAGATACACATACATGACTAACACAGCTACGCTTACATGACTACCACAGCTACACTTACATGACTACCGCAGATACACTAACATGACTATCACAGCTACACTTACATGACTACCACAGCTACACTTTCATGACTACCAGAGCTACACTTACATGACTATCACAGTTACACTTACATGACTATCAGTTACACTTACATGACTACTACAGCTACAATTATATGACTATCACAGCTACACTTACATGACTATCAAAGCTACACTTACATGACTAACATAGCTACACTAACAGGACTACCATAACTACACTGACATGACTACCACAGCTACACTTTAAAGACTACCACAACTACGCTTACAGGACTATCAAAGCTAAACTTACAAAACTATCACAGCTACACTAACATGACTATGACAGTTACACTTACACGACTACCACAGCTACACTTACATGACTATCACAGCTACGCTTACGTGACTACCACAGCTACACTTTCATGACTACCACAACTACGCTTACAGGACTATCACAGCTACACTAACATGACTACCACAGCTACACTAACATGACTACCACAGCTACACTTACATGACTACCACAGATACACTAACATGACTATCACAGCTACACTTACATGACTACCACAACTACACTTTCATGACTACCAGAGCAACACTTACATGACTATCACAGTTACACTTACATGACTATCACAGCTACACTTACCTGACCATCACAGCTACACTTACATGACTATAACAGCTACACTTATATGAATATCACAGCTACAATTACCTGACTATCACAGCTACACTTACATGACTACCACAACTACAGTTGCATGACTATCACAGCTACACTTACATGACTATCACAGCTACGCTTACATGACTATCACAGCTACACTTACACGACTACCACAGCTACACTTACATGACTACCACAGATATACTTACATGAATATCACAGCTACACTTACATGACTATCACAGCTACACATGCATGACTACCACAGCGAAACCTTAAAAGCTACCACAACTACACTTACATGAATATCACAGCTACACTTACATTCTACCACAACTACACTTACATGACTACCACAGATATACTTACATGACTATGACAGTTACACTTACATGACTATGACAGTTACACTTACATGACTACCACAACTACACTTAAGACTACAACAGCTACACTTTCATGACTACCACTGCTACACTTACATTACAACCACAACTACGCTTACAGGCCTATCACAGCCACACTTTCATGACTACTACAGCCACACTTTCATGACTACCACAGCCATACTTTCATGACTACCACAGCCACAGATTCATGACTACCACAGCCATACTTTCATGACTACCACAGCCATACTTTCATGACTACGACAGCCACACTTTCATGACTACTACAGCTACACTTTCATGACTACACCAGCTAGTTTCATGACTACCACAGCTAATTTCATGACTAACACATCTAGTAGTCATGACTACCACAGCTAGTGTCATGACTACCACAACTTCAGATTCATGACTATCACAGCTACACTTACATGACTACCACAACTACAGTTGCATGACTATCACAGCTACACTTACATGACTATCACAGCTACGCTTACATGACTATCACAGCTACACTTTCATGACTACCACAACTACACTTACATGACTATCAGAGCTACACTTACACGACTACCACAGCTTCACTTACATGACTACCACAGATATACTTACATGAATATCACAGCTACACTTACATGACTATCAGAGCTACACATGCATGACTACCACAGCGAAACCTTAAAAGCTACCACAGCTACACTTACATGACTATCACAGCTACGCTTACATGACTATCACAGCTACACTTACACGACTACCACAGCTACACTTACATGACTACCACAGATATACTTACATGACTATGACAGTTACACTTACATGACTATGACAGTTACACTTACATGACTACCACAACTACACTTAAGACTACCACAGCTACACTTTCATGACTATCACTGCTACACTTACATTACAACCACAACTACGCTTACAGGACTATCACAGCCACACTTTCATGACTACTACAGCCACACTTTCATGACTACCACAGCCATACTTTCATGACTACCACAGCCACAGATTCATGACTACCACAGCCATACTTTCATGACTACCACAGCCATACTTTCATGACTACGACAGCTACACTTTCATGACTACTACAGCTACACTTTCGTGACTACACCAGCTAGTTTCATGACTACCACAGCTAATTTCATGACTAACACATCTAGTAGTCATGACTACCACAGCTAGTGTCATGACTACCACAACTTCAGATTCATGACTATCACAGCTACACTTACATGACTACCACAACTACAGTTGCATGACTATCACAGCTACACTTACATGACTATCACAGCTACGCTTACATGACTATCACAGCTACACTTTCATGACTACCACAACTACACTTACATGACTATCAGAGCTACACTTACACGACTACCACAGCTTCACTTACATGACTACCACAGCTTCACTTACATGACTACCACAGCTACACTTACATGAATATCACAACTACACCAACATGACTACCACAGCTACACTTACATGACTACCACAGCTACACTTACATGACTATCAGAGCTACACTTACATGACTACCACAGCTACACTTACATGACTACCACAGCCACACTTACATGACTACCACAGCTAAACTTACATGACAACCACAGCTACACATACATGACTAACACAGATATACTTACATGACTATGACAGTTACACTTACATGACTATGACAGTTACACTTACATGACTACCACAACTACACTTAAGACTACCACAGCTACACTTTCATGACTACCACTGCTACACTTACATTACAACCACAACTACGCTTACAGGACTATCACAGCCACACTTTCATGACTACTACAGCTACACTTATATGACTACCACAGCTACACCAACATGACTACCACAGCTACACGTACATGACTACATCAACATGACTATCACAGCTACACCAACAGCACTACCACAGCTAGACCAACAGGACTACCACAGCTACATCAACAGGACTACCACAGCTACACTTACATGTCCATCACAGCTACACCAACATGACTATCACAGATACACTTACATGACTACCACAGCTACACCAACATGACTATCACAGCTACACCAACATGACTATCACAACTACACCAACATGACTATCACAGCTACACTTACACGACTACCACAGCTTCACTTACATGACTACCACAGCTTCACTTACATGACTACCACAGCTACACTTACATGACTATCACAGCTACACTTACATGACTACCTCAGCTACACTTACATGACTACCACAGCTAAACTTACATGACAACCACAGCTACACATACATGACTAACACAGCTACGCTTACAAGACTACCACAGCTACACTAACATGACTACCACAGCTACACCAACATGACTACCAAAGCTACACTTACAAGACTACCACAGCTAAACTTACATGACAACCACAGCTACACTTACATGACTATCATAGCTACACTGACATGACTACCACAGCTACACTTACATGACTACTAGAGCAACACTTTCATAACTATCACAGCTACACTTACATTCTACCACAGATACACTAACATGACTATCAGAGCTACACTTACATTACTACCACAGCTACACTTACATGACTATCAGAGCTAAACTTACAGGACTACCACAGCTACACTTACATGACTACAACAGCTACACTTACATGACTACCACAGCTACACTTACATCACTATCACAGCTCCACTTACATTCGACCACAGATACACTAACATGACTATCACAGCTACACTTACATGACTACCACAGCTACACTTACATGACTATCAGAGCTACACTTACAGGACTACCACGGCTATGCTTACATGACTGCTACAGCTACACTTTCATGACTATCACAGCTACACATACATGACAACCACAGCTACACTTACATTACAACCACAGCTACACTTACATGACTACCACAGCTACACTTACATGACTACCACAGCTACACTTACCTGACTACCATAACTACACTTTAAAGACTACTACAACTACGCTTACAGGACTACCACAGCTACACTTACTCGACTACCACAGCTACATTTACATGACTACCACAGCTACACTTACATGACTACCACAGCTACACTTACATGACTACCACAGCCACACTTACATGACTACCACAGCTAAACTTACATGACAACCACAGCTACACATACATGACTAACACAGCTACGCTTACATGACTACCACAGCTACACTAACATGACTACCACAGCTACACCAACATGACTACCACAGCTACACTTACATGACTATCACAGATACACTAACATGACTATCACAGCTACACTTACATGACTACCACAGCTACACTTTCATGACTACCAGAGCTAACCTTACATGACTATCACAGTTACACTTACATGACTATTAATGTTACACTTACATGACTATCACAGCTACACTTACCTGACTATCACAGCTACACTTACATGACTATCACAGCTACACTTACATGACTACCACAGCTACACTTACCTGACTATCACAGCTACACTTACATGACTACCACAACTACAGTTGCATGACTATCACAGCTACACTTACATGACTATCACAGCTACGCTTACATGACTATCACAGCTACACTTACATGACTACCACAACTACACTTACATGACTACCACAGCTACACTTACATGACTATGACAGTTACACTTACATGACTACCACAACTACACTTAAGACGACCACAGCTACACTTTCATGACTACCACTGCTACACTTACATTACAACCACAACTACGCTTACAGGACTATCACAGCCACACTTTCATGACTACTACAGCCACACTTTCATGACTACCACAGCCATACTTTCATGACTACCACAGCTACAGATTCATGACTACCACAGCCACACTTTCATGACTACCACAGCTACACTTACATGACTACTACAGCAACACTTTCATGACTATCACAGCTACACTTACATTCTACCACAGATACACTAACATGACTATCAGAGCTACACTTACATGACTACCAAAGCTACACTTACATGACTATCAGAGCTACACTTACAGGACTACCACAGCTACACTTACATGACTACAACAGCTACACTTACATGACTACCACAGCTACACTTACATCACTATCACAGCTCCACTTACATTCGACCACAGATACACTAACATGACTATCACAGCTACACTTACATGACTACCACAGCTACACTTACATGACTATCAGAGCTACACTTACAGGACTACCACCGCTATGCTTACATGACTGCTACAGCTACACTTTCATGACTATCACAGCTACACATACATGACAACCACAGCTACACCTACATTACAACCACAGCTACACTTACATGACTACCACAGCTACACTTACATGACTACCACAGCTACACTTACCTGACTACCATAACTACACTTTAAAGACTACTACAACTACGCTTACAGGACTACCACAGCTACACTTACTCGACTACCACAGCTACATTTACATGACTACCACAGCTACACTTACATGACTACCACAGCTACACTTACATGACTACCACAGCCACACTTACATGACTACCACAGCTAAACTTACATGACAACCACAGCTACACATACATGACTAACACAGCTACGCTTACATGACTACCACAGCTACACTAACATGACTACCACAGCTACACCAACATGACTACCACAGCTACACTTACATGACTATCACAGATACACTAACATGACTATCACAGCTACACTTACATGACTACCACAGCTACACTTTCATGACTACCAGAGCTAACCTTACATGACTATCACAGTTACACTTACATGACTATTAATGTTACACTTACATGACTATCACAGCTACACTTACCTGACTATCACAGCTACACTTACATGACTATCACAGCTACACTTACATGACTACCACAGCTACACTTACCTGACTATCACAGCTACACTTACATGACTACCACAACTACAGTTGCATGACTATCACAGCTACACTTACATGACTATCACAGCTACGCTTACATGACTATCACAGCTACACTTACATGACTACCACAACTACACTTACATGACTATCACAGCTACACTTACACGACTACCACAGCTACACTTACATGACTATGACAGTTACACTTACATGACTATGACAGTTACACTTACATGACTACCACAACTACACTTAAGACGACCACAGCTACACTTTCATGACTACCACTGCTACACTTACATTACAACCACAACTACGCTTACAGGACTATCACAGCCACACTTTCATGACTACTACAGCCACACTTTCATGACTACCACAGCCATACTTTCATGACTACCACAGCTACAGATTCATGACTACCACAGCCACACTTTCATGACTACCACAGCTACACTTACATGACTACTACAGCAACACTTTCATGACTATCACAGCTACACTTACATTCTACCACAGATACACTAACATGACTATCAGAGCTACACTTACATGACTACCACAGCTACACTTACATGACTATCAGAGCTACACTTACAGGACTACCACAGCTACACTTACATGACTACAACAGCTACACTTACATGACTACCACAGCTACACTTACATCACTATCACAGCTCCACTTACATTCGACCACAGATACACTAACATGACTATCACAGCTACACTTACATGACTACCACAGCTACACTTACATGACTATCAGAGCTACACTTACAGGACTACCACGGCTATGCTTACATGACTGCTACAGCTACACTTTCATGACTATCACAGCTACACATACATGACAACCACAGCTACACCTACATTACAACCACAGCTACACTTACATGACTACCACAGCTACACTTACATGACTACCACAGCTACACTTACCTGACTACCACAACTACACTTTAAAGACTACTACAACTACGCTTACAGGACTACCACAGCTACACTTACTCGACTACCACAGCTACATTTACGTGACTACCACAGCTACACTTACATGACTTCCACAGCTACACTTACATGACTACCACAGCCACACTTACATGACTACCACAGCTAAACTTACATGACAACCACAGCTACACATACATGACTAACACAGCTACAATTACATGACTACCACAGCTACACTTACCTGACTACCACAACTACACTTTAAAGACTACTACAACTACGCTTACAGGACTACCACAGCTACACTTACTCGACTACCACAGCTACATTTACATGACTACCACAGCTACACTTACATGACTACCACAGCCACACTTACATGACTACCACAGCTAAACTTACATGACAACCACAGCTACACATACATGACTAACACAGCTACGCTTACATGACTACCACAGCTACACTAACATGACTACCACATCTACACCAACATGACTACCACAGCTACACTTTCATGACTACCAGAGCTACACTTACATGACTATCACAGTTACACTTACATGACTATCACAGCTACACTTACCTGACTATCACAGCTACACTTACATGACTATCACAGCTACACTTATGAATATCACAGCTACAATTACCTGACTATCACAGCTACACTTACATGACTACCACAACTACAGTTGCATGACTATCACAGCTACACTTACATGACTATCACAGCTACGCTTACATGACTATCACAGCTACACTTACACGACTACCACAGCTACACTTACATGACTACCACACATATACTTACATGAATATCACAGCTACACTTACATGACTATCACAGCTACACATGCATGACTACCACAGCGAAACCTTAAAAGCTACCACAGCTACACTTACATGACTATGACAGTTACACTTACATTACAACCACAACTACGCTTACAGGACTATCACAGCTACACTTTCATGACTACTACAGCCACACTTTCATGACTACTACAGCCACACTTTCATGACTACCACAGCCATACTTTCATGACTACCACAGCCACAGATTCATGACTACCACAGCCATACTTTCATGACTACCACAGCCATACTTTCATGACTACGACAGCCACACTTTCATGACTACTACAGCTACACTTTCATGACTACACCAGCTAGTTTCATGACTACCACATCTAATTTCATGACTAACACATCTAGTAGTCATGACTACCACAGCTAGTGTCATGACTACCACAACTTCAGATTCAGGACTATCACAGCTACACTTACATGACTACCACAACTACAGTTGCATGACTATCACAGCTACACTTACATGACTATCACAGCTACACTTACATGACTACCACAGCTACACTTACATGACTACCACAGCCACACTTACATGACTACCACAGCTAAACTTACATGACAACCACAGCTACATATACACGACTAACACAGCTACACTTTCATGACTACCATAACTACACTTACATGACTATCAGAGCTACACTTACACGACTACCACAGCTTCACTTACATGACTACCACAGCTTCACTTACATGACTACCACAGCTACACCAACATGACTACCACAGCTACACTTACATGACTACCACAGCTACATTTACATGACTATCAGAGCTACACTTACATGACTACCACAGCTACACTTACATGACTACCACAGCCACACTTACATGACTACCACAGCTAAACTTACATGACAACCACAGCTACACATACATGACTAACACAGCTACGCTTACATGACTACCACAGCTACACTAACATGACTATCACAGCTACACCAACATGACTACCACAGCTACACTTACATGACTACCACAGATACACTAACATGACTATCACAGCTACACTTACATGACTACCACAGCTAAACTTTCATGACTACCAGAGCTACACTTACATGACTATCACAGCTACGCTTACATGACTATCACAGCTACACTTTCATGACTACCACAACTACACTTACATGACTATCAGAGCTACACTTACACGACTACCACAGCTTCACTTACATGACTACCACAGCTTCACTTACATGACTACCACAGCTACACTTACGTGACTATCACAACTACACCAACATGATTACCAAAGCTACACTTACATGACTACCACAGCTACACTTACATGACTATCAGAGCTACACTTACATGACTACCACAGCTACACTTACATGACTACCACAGCCACACTTACATGACTACCACAGCTAAACTTACATGACAACCACAGCTACACATACATGACTAACACAGCTACGCTTACATGACTATCAGAGCTACACTTACATGACTACCACAGCTACACTTACATGACTACCACAGCCACACTTACATGACTACCACAGCTAAACTTACATGACAACCACAGCTACACATACATGACTAACACAGCTACGCTTACATGACTACCACACCTACACTAACATGACTACCACAGCTACACCAACATGACTATCACAGCTACACTTACATGACTATCACAGCTACACTTATATGAATATCACAGCTACAATTACATGACTATCACAGCTACACTTACATGACTACCACAACTACAGTTGCATGACTATCACAGCTACACTTACATGACTATCACAGCTACGCTTACATGACTATCACAGCTACACTTACACGACTACCACAGCTACACTTACATGACTACCACAGATATACTTACATGAATATCACAGCTACACTTATATGACTATCACAGCTACACATGCATTACTACCACAGCGAAATCTTAAAAGCTACCACAGCTACACTTACATGACTACCACAACTACACTTACATGAATATCACAGCTACACTTACATTCTACCACAACTACACTTACATGAATATCACAGCTACACTTACATGACTATAACAGTTACACTTACATGACAACCACAGCTACACATACATGACTACCACAGCTACACTTACATTACAACCACAGCTACACTTACATGACAACCACAGCTACACTTACATGACTACCACAGCTACACATACAAGACTACCACAACTACACTTACATGACTACCACAGCTACACTTACATCACTATCAGAGCTACACTTACAGGACTACCACATCTGCACTTACATGACTACAACAGCTACACTTACATGACTACCACAGCTACACTTACATCACTATCACAGCTCCACTTACATTCGACCACAGATACACTAACATGACTATCACAGCTACACTTACATGACTACCACAGCTACACTTACATGACTATCAGAGCTACACTTACAGGACTACCACGGCTATGCTTACATGACTGCTACAGCTACACTTTCATGACTATCACAGCTACACATACATGACAACCACAGCTACACCTACATTACAACCACAGCTACACTTACATGACTACCACAGCTACACTTACATGACTACCACAGCTACACTTACCTGACTACCACAACTACACTTTAAAGACTACTACAACTACGCTTACAGGACTACCACAGCTACACTTACTCGACTACCACAGCTACATTTACGTGACTACCACAGCTACACTTACATGACTTCCACAGCTACACTTACATGACTACCACAGCCACACTTACATGACTACCACAGCTAAACTTACATGACAACCACAGCTACACATACATGACTAACACAGCTACGCTTACATGACTACCACAGCTACACTAACCTGACTACCACAGCTACACCAACATGACTACCACAGCTACACTTACATGACTACCACAGCTACACTTACATGACTACCACAGCCACACTTACATGACTACCACAGCTAAACTTACATGACAACCACAGCTACACATACATGACTAACACAGCTACGCTTACATGACTACCACAGATACACTAACATGACTACCACATCTACACCAACATGACTACCACAGCTACACTTTCATGACTACCAGAGCTACACTTACATGACTATCACAGTTAACTTACATGACTATCACAGTTACACTTACATGACTATCACAGCTACACTTACATGACTATCACAGCTACACTTATGAATATCACAGCTACAATTACCTGACTATCACAGCTACACTTACATGACTACCACAACTACAGTTGCATGACTATCACAGCTACACTTACATGACTATAACAGCTACGCTTACATGACTATCACAGCTACACTTACACGACTACCACAGCTACACTTACATGACTACCACAGATATACTTACATGAATATCACAGCTACACTTACATGACTATCACAGCTACACATGCATGACTACCACAGCGAAACCTTAAAAGCTACCACAGCTACACTTACATGACTATGACAGTTACACTTACATGACTATGACAGTTACACTTACATGACTACCACAACTACACTTAAGACTACCACAGCTACACTTTCATGACTACCACTGCTACACTTACATTACAACCACAACTACGCTTACAGGACTATCACAGCTACACTTTCATGACTACTACAGCCACACTTTCATGACTACCACAGCCACAGATTCAAGACTACCACAGCCATACTTTCATGACTACCACAGCCATACTTTCATGACTACGACAGCCACACTTTCATGACTACTACAGCTACACTTTCATGACTACACCAGCTAGTTTCATGACTACCACATCTAATTTCATGACTAACACATCTAGTAGTCATGACTACCACAGCTAGTGTCATGACTACCACAACTTCAGATTCAGGACTATCACAGCTACACTTACATGACTACCACAACTACAGTTGCATGACTATCACAGCTACACTTACATGACTATCACAGCTACACTTACATGACTACCACAGCTACACTTACATGACTACCACAGCCACACTTACATGACTACCACAGCTAAACTTACATGACAACCACAGCTACACATACATGACTAACACAGCTACACTTTCATGACTACCACAACTACACTTACATGACTATCAGAGCTACACTTACACGACTACCACAGCTTCACTTACATGACTACCACAGCTTCACTTACATGACTACCACAGCTACACTTACATGACTATCACAACTACACCAACATGACTACCACAGCTACACTTACATGACTACCACAGCTACACTTACATGACTATCAGAGCTACACTTACATGACTACCACAGCTACACTTACATGACTACCACAGCCACACTTACATGACTACCACAGCTAAACTTACATGACAACCACAGCTACACATACATGACTATCACAGCTACGCTTACATGACTACCACAGCTACACTAACATGACTATCACAGATACACTAACATGACTATCACAGCTACACTTACATGACTACCACAACTACACTTTCATGACTACCAGAGCAACACTTACATGACTATCACAGTTACACTTACATGACTATCACAGTTACACTTACATGACTATCACAGCTACACTTACCTGACCATCACAGCTACACTTACATGACTATAACAGCTACACTTATATGAATATCACAGCTACAATTACCTGACTATCACAGCTACACTTACATGACTACCACAACTACAGTTGCATGACTATCACAGCTACACTTACATGACTATCACAGCTACGCTTACATGACTATCACAGCTACACTTACACGACTACCACAGCTACACTTACATGACTACCACAGATATACTTACATGAATATCACAGCTACACTTACATGACTATCACAGCTACACATGCATGACTACCACAGCGAAACCTTAAAAGCTACCACAGCTACACTTACATGACTATGACAGTTACACTTACATGACTATGACAGTTACACTTACATGACTATCACAACTACACTTAAGACTACAACAGCTACACTTTCATGACTACCACTGCTACACTTACATTACAACCACAACTACGCTTACAGGCCTATCACAGCCACACTTTCATGACTACTACAGCCACACTTTCATGACTACCACAGCCATACTTTCATGACTACCACAGCCACAGATTCATGACTACCACAGCCATACTTTCATGACTACCACAGCCATATTTTCATGACTACGACAGCCACACTTTCATGACTACTACAGCTACACTTTCATGACTACACCAGCTAGTTTCATGACTACCACAGCTAATTTCATGACTAACACATCTAGTAGTCATGACTACCACAGCTAGTGTCATGACTACCACAACTTCAGATTCATGACTATCACAGCTACACTTACATGACTACCACAACTACAGTTGCATGACTATCACAGCTACACTTACATGACTATCACAGCTACGCTTACATGACTATCACAGCTACACTTTCATGACTACCACAACTACACTTACATGACTATCAGAGCTACACTTACACGACTACCACAGCTTCACTTACATGACTACCACAGATATACTTACATGAATATCACAGCTACACTTACATGACTATCAGAGCTACACATGCATGACTACCACAGCGAAACCTTAAAAGCTACCACAGCTACACTTACATGACTATCACAGCTACGCTTACATGACTATCACAGCTACACTTACACGACTACCACAGCTACACTTACATGACTACCACAGATATACTTACATGACTATGACAGTTACACTTACATGACTATGACAGTTACACTTACATGACTACCACAACTACACTTAAGACTACCACAGCTACACTTTCATGACTATCACTGCTACACTTACATTACAACCACAACTACGCTTACAGGACTATCACAGCCACACTTTCATGACTACTACAGCCACACTTTCATGACTACCACAGCCATACTTTCATGACTACCACAGCCACAGATTCATGACTACCACAGCCATACTTTCATGACTACCACAGCCATACTTTCATGACTACGACAGCTACACTTTCATGACTACTACAGCTACACTTTCGTGACTACACCAGCTAGTTTCATGACTACCACAGCTAATTTCATGACTAACACATCTAGTAGTCATGACTACCACAGCTAGTGTCATGACTACCACAACTTCAGATTCATGACTATCACAGCTACACTTACATGACTACCACAACTACAGTTGCATGACTATCACAGCTACACTTACATGACTATCACAGCTACGCTTACATGACTATCACAGCTACACTTTCATGACTACCACAACTACACTTACATGACTATCAGAGCTACACTTACACGACTACCACAGCTTCACTTACATGACTACCACAGCTTCACTTACATGACTACCACAGCTACACTTACATGAATATCACAACTACACCAACATGACTACCACAGCTACACTTACATGACTACCACAGCTACACTTACATGACTATCAGAGCTACACTTACATGACTACCACAGCTACACTTACATGACTACCACAGCCACACTTACATGACTACCACAGCTAAACTTACATGACAACCACAGCTACACATACATGACTAACACAGATATACTTACATGACTATGACAGTTACACTTACATGACTATGACAGTTACACTTACATGACTACCACAACTACACTTAAGACTACCACAGCTACACTTTCATGACTACCACTGCTACACTTACATTACAACCACAACTACGCTTACAGGACTATCACAGCCACACTTTCATGACTACTACAGCTACACTTATATGACTACCACAGCTACACCAACATGACTACCACAGCTACACGTACATGACTACATCAACATGACTATCACAGCTACACCAACAGCACTACCACAGCTAGACCAACAGGACTACCACAGCTACATCAACAGGACTACCACAGCTACACTTACATGTCCATCACAGCTACACCAACATGACTATCACAGATACACTTACATGACTACCACAGCTACACCAACATGACTATCACAGCTACACCAACATGACTATCACAACTACACCAACATGACTATCACAGCTACACTTACACGACTACCACAGCTTCACTTACATGACTACCACAGCTTCACTTACATGACTACCACAGCTACACTTACATGACTATCACAGCTACACTTACATGACTACCTCAGCTACACTTACATGACTACCACAGCTAAACTTACATGACAACCACAGCTACACATACATGACTAACACAGCTACGCTTACAAGACTACCACAGCTACACTAACATGACTACCACAGCTACACCAACATGACTACCAAAGCTACACTTACAAGACTACCACAGCTAAACTTACATGACAACCACAGCTACACTTACATGACTATCATAGCTACACTGACATGACTACCACAGCTACACTTACATGACTACTAGAGCAACACTTTCATGACTATCACAGCTACACTTACATTCTACCACAGATACACTAACATGACTATCAGAGCTACACTTACATTACTACCACAGCTACACTTACATGACTATCAGAGCTAAACTTACAGGACTACCACAGCTACACTTACATGACTACAACAGCTACACTTACATGACTACCACAGCTACACTTACATCACTATCACAGCTCCACTTACATTCGACCACAGATACACTAACATGACTATCACAGCTACACTTACATGACTACCACAGCTACACTTACATGACTATCAGAGCTACACTTACAGGACTACCACGGCTATACTTACATGACTGCTACAGCTACACTTTCATGACTATCACAGCTACACATACATGACAACCACAGCTACACTTACATTACAACCACAGCTACACTTACATGACTACCACAGCTACACTTACATGACTACCACAGCTACACTTACCTGACTACCATAACTACACTTTAAAGACTACTACAACTACGCTTACAGGACTACCACAGCTACACTTACTCGACTACCACAGCTACATTTACATGACTACCACAGCTACACTTACATGACTACCACAGCTACACTTACATGACTACCACAGCCACACTTACATGACTACCACAGCTAAACTTACATGACAACCACAGCTACACATACATGACTAACACAGCTACGCTTACATGACTACCACAGCTACACTAACATGACTACCACAGCTACACCAACATGACTACCACAGCTACACTTACATGACTATCACAGATACACTAACATGACTATCACAGCTACACTTACATGACTACCACAGCTACACTTTCATGACTACCAGAGCTAACCTTACATGACTATCACAGTTACACTTACATGACTATTAATGTTACACTTACATGACTATCACAGCTACACTTACCTGACTATCACAGCTACACTTACATGACTATCACAGCTACACTTACATGACTACCACAGCTACACTTACCTGACTATCACAGCTACACTTACATGACTACCACAACTACAGTTGCATGACTATCACAGCTACACTTACATGACTATCACAGCTACGCTTACATGACTATCACAGCTACACTTACATGACTACCACAACTACACTTACATGACTATCACAGCTACACTTACACGACTACCACAGCTACACTTACATGACTATGACAGTTACACTTACATGACTACCACAACTACACTTAAGACGACCACAGCTACACTTTCATGACTACCACTGCTACACTTACATTACAACCACAACTACGCTTACAGGACTATCACAGCCACACTTTCATGACTACTACAGCCACACTTTCATGACTACCACAGCCATACTTTCATGACTACCACAGCTACAGATTCATGACTACCACAGCCACACTTTCATGACTACCACAGCTACACTTACATGACTACTACAGCAACACTTTCATGACTATCACAGCTACACTTACATTCTACCACAGATACACTAACATGACTATCAGAGCTACACTTACATGACTACCACAGCTACACTTACATGACTATCAGAGCTACACTTACAGGACTACCACAGCTACACTTACATGACTACAACAGCTACACTTACATGACTACCACAGCTACACTTACATCACTATCACAGCTCCACTTACATTCGACCACAGATACACTAACATGACTATCACAGCTACACTTACATGACTACCACAGCTACACTTACATGACTATCAGAGCTACACTTACAGGACTACCACCGCTATGCTTACATGACTGCTACAGCTACACTTTCATGACTATCACAGCTACACATACATGACAACCACAGCTACACCTACATTACAACCACAGCTACACTTACATGACTACCACAGCTACACTTACATGACTACCACAGCTACACTTACCTGACTACCATAACTACACTTTAAAGACTACTACAACTACGCTTACAGGACTACCACAGCTACACTTACTCGACTACCACAGCTACATTTACATGACTACCACAGCTACACTTACATGACTACCACAGCTACACTTACATGACTACCACAGCCACACTTACATGACTACCACAGCTAAACTTACATGACAACCACAGCTACACATACATGACTAACACAGCTACGCTTACATGACTACCACAGCTACACTAACATGACTACCACAGCTACACCAACATGACTACCACAGCTACACTTACATGACTATCACAGATACACTAACATGACTATCACAGCTACATTTACATGACTACCACAGCTACACTTTCATGACTACCAGAGCTAACCTTACATGACTATCACAGTTACACTTACATGACTATTAATGTTACACTTACCTGACTATCACAGCTACACTTACATGACTATCACAGCTACACTTACATGACTACCACAGCTACACTTACCTGACTATCACAGCTACACTTACATGACTACCACAACTACAGTTGCATGACTATCACAGCTACACTTACATGACTATCACAGCTACGCTTACATGACTATCACAGCTACACTTACATGACTATCACAGCTACACTTACACGACTACCACAGCTACACTTACATGACTATGACAGTTACACTTACATGACTATGACAGTTACACTTACATGACTACCACAACTACACTTAAGACGACCACAGCTACACTTTCATGACTACCACTGCTACACTTACATTACAACCACAACTACGCTTACAGGACTATCACAGCCACACTTTCATGACTACTACAGCCACACTTTCATGACTACCACAGCCATACTTTCATGACTACCACAGCTACAGATTCATGACTACCACAGCCACACTTTCATGACTACCACAGCTACACTTACATGACTACTACAGCAACGCTTACATGATTACCACAGCTACACTAACATGACTACCACAGCTACACCAACATGACTACCACAGCTACACTTACATGACTATCACAGATACACTAACATGACTATCACAGCTACATTTACATGACTACCACAGCTACACTTTCATGACTACCAGAGCTAACCTTACATGACTATCACAGTTACACTTACATGACTATTAATGTTACACTTACCTGACTATCACAGCTACACTTACATGACTATCACAGCTACACTTACATGACTACCACAGCTACACTTACCTGACTATCACAGCTACACTTACATGACTACCACAACTACAGTTGCATGACTATCACAGCTACACTTACATGACTATCACAGCTACGCTTACATGACTATCACAGCTACACTTACATGACTATCACAGCTACACTTACACGACTACCACAGCTACACTTACATGACTATGACAGTTACACTTACATGACTATGACAGTTACACTTACATGACTACCACAACTACACTTAAGACGACCACAGCTACACTTTCATGACTACCACTGCTACACTTACATTACAACCACAACTACGCTTACAGGACTATCACAGCCACACTTTCATGACTACTACAGCCACACTTTCATGACTACCACAGCCATACTTTCATGACTACCACAGCTACAGATTCATGACTACCACAGCCACACTTTCATGACTACCACAGCTACACTTACATGACTACTACAGCAACACTTTCATGACTATCACAGCTACACTTACATTCTACCACAGATACACTAACATGACTATCAGAGCTACACTTACATGACTACCACAGCTACACTTACATGACTATCAGAGCTACACTTACAGGATTACCACAGCTACACTTACATGACTACAACAGCTACACTTACATGACTACCACAGCTACACTTACATCACTATCACAGCTCCACTTACATTCGACCACAGATACACTAACATGACTATCACAGCTACACTTACATGACTACCACAGCTACACTTACATGACTATCAGAGCTACACTTACAGGACTACCACGGCTATGCTTACATGACTGCTACAGCTACACTTTCATGACTATCACAGCTACACATACATGACAACCACAGCTACACCTACATTACAACCACAGCTACACTTACATGACTACCACAGCTACACTTACATGACTACCACAGCTACACTTACCTGACTACCACAACTACACTTTAAAGACTACTACAACTACGCTTACAGGACTACCACAGCTACACTTACTCGACTACCACAGCTACATTTACGTGACTACCACAGCTACACTTACATGACTTCCACAGCTACACTTACATGACTACCACAGCCACACTTACATGACTACCACAGCTAAACTTACATGACAACCACAGCTACACATACATGACTAACACAGCTACAATTACATGACTACCACAGCTACACTTACCTGACTACCACAACTACACTTTAAAGACTACTACAACTACGCTTACAGGACTACCACAGCTACACTTACTCGACTACCACAGCTACATTTACATGACTACCACAGCTACACTTACATGACTACCACAGCCACACTTACATGACTACCACAGCTAAACTTACATGACAACCACAGCTACACATACATGACTAACACAGCTACGCTTACATGACTACCAAAGCTACACTAACATGACTACCACATCTACACCAACATGACTACCACAGCTACACTTTCATGACTACCAGAGCTACACTTACATGACTATCACATTTACACTTACATGACTATCACAGTTACACTTACATGACTATCACAGCTACACTTACCTGACTATCACAGCTACACTTACATGACTATCACAGCTACACTTATGAATATCACAGCTACAATTACCTGACTATCACAGCTACACTTACATGACTACCACAACTACAGTTGCATGACTATCACAGCTACACTTACATGACTATCACAGCTACGCTTACATGACTATCACAGCTACACTTACACGACTACCACAGCTACACTTACATGACTACCACAGCTAAACTTACATGACTATCACAGCTACACATGCATGACTATCACAGCTACACATGCATGACTACCACAGCGAAACCTTAAAAGCTACCACAGCTACACTTACATGACTATGACAGTTACACTTACATTACAACCACAACTACGCTTACAGGACTATCACAGCTACACTTTCATGACTACTACAGCCACACTTTCATGACTACTACAGCCACACTTTCATGACTACCACAGCCATACTTTCATGACTACCACAGCCACAGATTCATGACTACCACAGCCATACTTTCATGACTACCACAGCCATACTTTCATGACTACGACAGCCACACTTTCATGACTACTACAGCTACACTTTCATGACTACACCAGCTAGTTTCATGACTACCACATCTAATTTCATGACTAACACATCTAGTAGTCATGACTACCACAGCTAGTGTCATGACTACCACAACTTCAGATTCAGGACTATCACAGCTACACTTACATGACTACCACAACTACAGTTGCATGACTATCACAGCTACACTTACATGACTATCACAGCTACACTTACATGACTACCACAGCTACACTTACATGACTACCACAGCCACACTTACATGACTACCACAGCTAAACTTACATGACAACCACAGCTACACATACATGACTAACACAGCTACACTTTCATGACTACCACAACTACACTTACATGACTATCAGAGCTACACTTACACGACTACCACAGCTTCACTTACATGACTACCACAGCTTCACTTACATGACTACCACAGCTACACTTACATGACTATCACAACTACACCAACATGACTACCACAGCTACACTTACATGACTACCACAGCCACACTTACATGACTACCACAGCCACACTTACATGACTACCACAGCTAAACTTACATGACAACCACAGCTACACATACATGACTATCACAGCTACGCTTACATGACTACCACAGCTACACTAACATGACTATCACAGCTACACCAACATGACTACCACAGCTACACTTACATGATTACCACAGATACACTAACATGACTATCACAGCTACACTTACATGACTACCACAGCTAAACTTTCATGACTACCAGAGCTACACTTACATGACTATCACAGCTACGCTTACATGACTATCACAGCTACACTTTCATGACTACCACAACTACACTTACATGACTATCAGAGCTACACTTACACGACTACCACAGCTTCACTTACATGACTACCACAGCCTCACTTACATGACTACCACAGCTACACTTACATGACTATCACAACTACACCAACATGACTACCAAAGCTACACTTACATGACTACCACAGCTACACTTACATGACTATCAGAGCTACACTTACATGACTACCACAGCTACACTTACATGACTACCACAGCCACACTTACATGACTACCACAGCTAAACTTACATGACAACCACAGCTACACATACATGACTAACACAGCTACGCTTACATGACTACCACAGCTACACTTTCATGACTACCAGAGCTACACTTACATGACTATCACAGCTACGCTTACATGACTATCACAGCTACACTTTCATGACTACCACAACTACACTTACATGACTAACACAGCTACACTTACATGACTATCAGAGCTACACTTACATGACTACCACAGCTACACTTACATGACTACCACAGCCACACTTACATGACTACCACAGCTAAACTTACATGACAACCACAGCTACACATACATGACTAACACAGCTACGCTTACATGACTATCAGAGCTACACTTACATGACTACCACAGCTACACTTACATGACTACCACAGCCACACTTACATGACTACCACAGCTAAACTTACATGACAACCACAGCTACACATACATGACTAACACAGCTTCACTTACATGACTACCACAGCTACACTTACATGACTATCACAACTACACCAACATGACTACCAAAGCTACACTTACATGACTACCACAGCTACACTTACATGACTATCAGAGCTACACTTACATGACTACCACAGCTACACTTACATGACTACCACAGCCACACTTACATGACTACCACAGCTAAACTTACATGACAACCACAGCTACACATACATGACTAACACAGCTACGCTTACATGACTACCACAGCTACACTTTCATGACTACCAGAGCTACACTTACATGACTATCACAGCTACGCTTACATGACTATCACAGCTACACTTTCATGACTACCACAACTACACTTACATGACTACCACAGCTACACTTACATGACTATCAGAGCTACACTTACATGACTACCACAGCTACACTTACATGACTACCACAGCCACACTTACATGACTACCACAGCTAAACTTACATGACAACCACAGCTACACATACATGACTAACACAGCTACGCTTACATGACTATCAGAGCTACACTTACATGACTACCACAGCTACACTTACATGACTACCACAGCCACACTTACATGACTACCACAGCTAAACTTACATGACAACCACAGCTACACATACATGACTAACACAGCTACGCTTACATGACTACCACACCTACACTAACATGACTACCACAGCTACACCAACATGACTATCACAGCTACACTTACATGACTATCACAGCTACACTTATATGAATATCACAGCTACAATTACATGACTATCACAGCTACACTTACATGACTACCACAACTACAGTTGCATGACTATCACAGCTACACTTACATGACTATCACAGCTACGCTTACATGACTATCAAAGCTACACTTACACGACTACCACAGCTACACTTACATGACTACCACAGATATACTTACATGAATATCACAGCTACACTTACATGACTATCACAGCTACACATGCATGACTACCACAGCGAAATCTTAAAAGCTACCACAGCTACACTTACATGACTACCACAACTACACTTACATGAATATCACAGCTACACTTACATTCTACCACAACTACACTTACATGAATATCACAGCTACACTTACATGACTATAACAGTTACACTTACATGACAACCACAGCTACACATACATGACTACCACAGCTACACTTACATTACAACCACAGCTACACTTACATGACAACCACAGCTACACTTACATGACTACCACAGCTACACATACAAGACTACCACAACTACACTTACAAGACCACCACAGCTACACTTACATGACTATCACAGCTACACTTACATGACAACCACAGCAACACTTTAAAGACTACCACAACTACACTTACAAGACAACCACGGTTACACTTACATGACTATCACAGCTACACTAACATGACTAACATAGCTACACTTTAAAGACTACCACGGTTACACTTACATGACTACCACAACTACAATTTAAAGACTACCACAACTACGCTTACAGGACTACCACAACTAGGCCTACAGGACTACCACAGCTACACTTACATGACTACTACAGCTACACTTACATGACTATCACAGCTACACTTACATGACTAACATAGCTACACTAACATGACCACCATAACTACACTAACATGACTACCACAGCTACACTTTAAAGACTACCACAACTACGCTTACAGGACTATCACAGCTAAACTTACAAAAATATCACAGCTACACTAACATGACTATGACAGTTACACTTACATGAATACCACAGCTACACTTACATGACTATCACAGCTACGCTTACTTGACTACCACAGCTACACTTTCATGACTACCACAGCTACACGTACATGACTACATCAACATGACTATCACAGCTACACCAACAGCACTACCACAGCTAGACCAACAGGACTACCACAGCTACACCAACATGACTACCACAGCTACATCAACAGGACTACCACAGCTACACTTACATGTCCATCACAGCTACACCAACATGACTATCACAGATACACTTACATGACTACCACAGCTACACCAACATGACTATCACAGCTACACCAACATGACTATCACAGCTACACCAACATGACTATCACAGCTACACTTACACGACTACCACAGCTTCACTTACATGACTACCACAGCTTCACTTACATGACTACCACAGCTACACTTACATGACTATCACAGCTACACTTACATGACTACCTCAGCTACACTTACATGACTACCACAGCTAAACTTACATGACAACCACAGCTACACATACATGACTAACACAGCTACGCTTACAAGACTACCACAGCTACACTAACATGACTACCACAGCTACACCAACATGACTACCAAAGCTACACTTACAAGACTACCACAGCTAAACTTACATGACAACCACAGCTACACTTACATGACTATCATAGCTACACTTACATGACTACCACAGCTACACTTACATGACTATCAGAGCTACACTTACAGGACTACCACAGCTACACTTACATGACTACAACAGCTACACTTACATGACTACCACGGCTACACTTACATCACTATAACAGCTCCACTTACATTCGACCACAGATACACTAACATGACTATCACAGCTACACTTACATGACTACCACAGCTACACTTACATGACTATCAGAGCTATACTTACAGGACTACCACGGCTATGCTTACATGACTGCTACAGCTACACTTTCATGACTATCACAGCTACACATACATGACAACCACAGCTACACTTACATTACAACCACAGCTACACTTACATGACTACCACAGCTACACTTACATGACTACCACAGCTACACTTACCTGACTACCATAACTACACTTTAAAGACTACTACAACTACGCTTACAGGACTACCACAGCTACACTTACTCGACTACCACAGCTACATTTACATGACTACCACAGCTACACTTACATGACTACCACAGCTACACTTACATGACTACCACAGCCACACTTACATGACTACCAGAGATAAACTTACATGACAACCACAGCTACACATACATGACTAACACAGCTACGCTTACATGACTACCACAGCTACACTAACATGACTACCACAGCTACACCAACATGACGACCACAGCTACACTTACATGACTACCACAGCTACACTAACATGACTATCACAGCTACACTTACATGACTACCACAGCTACACTTTCATGACTACCAGAGCTAGTCTTACATGACTATCACAGTTAAACTTACATGACTATTAATGTTACACTTACATGACTATCACAGCTACACTTCCCTGACTATCACAGCTACACTTACATGACTATCACAGCTACACTTACATGACTACCACAGCTACACTTACATCACTATCACAGCTCCACTTACATTCGACCACAGATATACTAACATGACTATCACAGCTACACTTACATGACTACCACAGCTACACTTACATGACTATCAGAGCTACACTTACAGGACTACCACGGCTATGCTTACATGACTGCTACAGCTACACTTTCATGACTATCACAGCTACACATACATGACAACCACAGCTACACTTACATTACAACCACAGCTACACTTACATGACTACCACAGCTACACTTACATGACTACCACAGCTACACTTACCTGACTACCACAACTACACTTTAAAGACTACTACAACTACGCTTACAGGACTACCACAGCTACACTTACTCGACTACCACAGCTACATTTACATGACTACCACAGCTACACTTACATGACTACCACAGCCACACTTACATGACTACCACAGCTAAACTTACATGACAACCACAGCTACACATACATGACTAACACAGCTACGCTTACATGACTACCACAGCTACACTAACATGACTACCACATCTACACCAACATGACTACCACAGCTACACTTTCATGACTACCAGAGCTACACTTACATGACTATCACAGTTACACTTACATGACTATCACAGTTACACTTACATGACTATCACAGCTACACTTACCTGACTATCACAGCTACACTTACATGACTATCACAACTACACTTATGAATATCACAGCTACAATTACCTGACTATCACAGCTACACTTACATGACTACCACAACTACAGTTGCATGACTATCACAGCTATACTTACATGACTATAACAGCTACGCTTACAAGACTATCACAGCTACGCTTACATGACTATCACAGCTACACTTTCATGACTACCACAACTACACTTACATGACTATCAGAGCTACACTTACACGACTACCACAGCTTCACTTACATGACTACCACAGCTTCACTTACATGACTACCACAGCTACACTTACATGACTATCACAACTACACCAACATGACTACCAAAGCTACACTTACATGACTACCACAGCTACACTTACATGACTATCAGAGCTACACTTACATGACTACCACAGCTACACTTACATGACTACCACAGCCACACTTACATGACTACCACAGCTAAACTTACATGACAACCACAGCTACACATACATGACTAACACAGCTACGCTTACATGACTATCAGAGCTACACTTACATGACTACCACAGCTACACTTACATGACTACCACAGCCACACTTACATGACTACCACAGCTAAACTTACATGACAACCACAGCTACACATACATGACTAACACAGCTACGCTTACATGACTACCACACATACACTAACATGACTACCACAGCTACACCAACATGACTATCACAGCTACACTTACATGACTATCACAGCTACACTTATATGAATATCACAGCTACAATTACATGACTATCACAGCTACACTTACATGACTACCACAACTACAGTTGCATGACTATCACAGCTACACTTACATGACTATCACAGCTACGCTTACATGACTATCACAGCTACACTTACACGACTACCACAGCTACACTTACATGACTACCACAGATATACTTACATGAATATCACAGCTACACTTACATGACTATCACAGCTACACATGCATGACTACCACAGCGAAATCTTAAAAGCTATCACAGCTACACTTACATGACTACCACAACTACACTTACATGAATATCACAGCTACACTTACATTCTACCACAACTACACTTACATGAATATCACAGCTACACTTACATGACTATAACAGTTACACTTACATGACAACCACAGCTACACATACATGACTACCACAGCTACACTTACATTACAACCACAGCTACACTTACATGACAACCACAGCTACACTTACATGACTACCACAGCTACACATAAAAGACTACCACAACTACACTTACAAGACCACCACAGCTACACTTACATGACTATCACAGCTACACTTACATGACAACCACAGCAACACTTTAAAGACTACCACAACTACACTTACAAGACAACCACGGTTACACTTACATGACTATCACAGCTACACTAACATGACTAACATAGCTACACTTTAAAGACTACCACGGTTACACTTACATGACTACCACAACTACAATTTAAAGACTACCACAACTACGCTTACAGGACTACCACAACTAGGCCTACAGGACTACCACAGCTACACTTACATGACTACTACAGCTACACTTACATGACTATCACAGCTACACTTACATGACTAACATAGCTACACTAACATGACCACCATAACTACACTAACATGACTACCACAGCTACACTTTAAAGACTACCACAACTACGCTTACAGGACTATCACAGCTAAACTTACAAAAATATCACAGCTACACTAACATGACTATGACAGTTACACTTACATAAATACCACAGCTACACTTACATGACTATCACAGCTACGCTTACTTGACTACCACAGCTACACTTTCATGACTACCACAGCTACACGTACATGACTACATCAACATGACTATCACAGCTACACCAACAGCACTACCACAGCTAGACCAACAGGACTACCACAGCTACACCAACATGACTACCACAGCTACATCAACAGGACTACCACAGCTACACTTACATGTCCATCACAGCTACACCAACATGACTATCACAGATACACTTACATGACTACCACAGCTACACCAACATGACTATCACAGCTACACCAACATGACTATCACAGCTACACCAACATGACTATCACAGCTACACTTACACGACTACCACAGCTTCACTTACATGACTACCACAGCTTCACTTACATGACTACCACAGCTACACTTACATGACTATCACAGCTACACTTACATGACTACCTCAGCTACACTTACATGACTACCACAACTAAACTTACATGACAACCACAGCTACACATACATGACTAACACAGCTACGCTTACAAGACTACCACAGCTACACTAACATGACTACCACAGCTACACCAACATGACTACCAAAGCTACACTTACAAGACTACCACAGCTAAACTTACATGACAACCACAGCTACATTTACATGACTATCATAGCTACACTTACATGACTACCACAGCTACACTTACATGACTATCAGAGCTACACTTACAGGACTACCACAGCTACACTTACATGACTACAACAGCTACACTTACATGACTACCACGGCTACACTTACATCACTATAACAGCTCCACTTACATTCGACCACAGATACACTAACATGACTATCACAGCTACACTTACATGACTACCACAACTACAATTTAAAGACTACCACAACTACGCTTACAGGACTACCACAACTAGGCCTACAGGACTACCACAGCTACACTTACATGACTACTACAGCTACACTTACATGACTATCACAGCTACACTTACATGACTAACATAGCTACACTAACATGACCACCATAACTACACTAACATGACTACCACAGCTACACTTTAAAGACTACCACAACTACGCTTACAGGACTATCACAGCTAAACTTACAAAAATATCACAGCTACACTAACATGACTATGACAGTTACACTTACATAAATACCACAGCTACACTTACATGACTATCACAGCTACGCTTACTTGACTACCACAGCTACACTTTCATGACTACCACAGCTACACGTACATGACTACATCAACATGACTATCACAGCTACACCAACAGCACTACCACAGCTAGACCAACAGGACTACCACAGCTACACCAACATGACTACCACAGCTACATCAACAGGACTACCACAGCTACACTTACATGTCCATCACAGCTACACCAACATGACTATCACAGATACACTTACATGACTACCACAGCTACACCAACATGACTATCACAGCTACACCAACATGACTATCACAGCTACACCAACATGACTATCACAGCTACACTTACACGACTACCACAGCTTCACTTACATGACTACCACAGCTTCACTTACATGACTACCACAGCTACACTTACATGACTATCACAGCTACACTTACATGACTACCTCAGCTACACTTACATGACTACCACAGCTAAACTTACATGACAACCACAGCTACACATACATGACTAACACAGCTACGCTTACAAGACTACCACAGCTACACTAACATGACTACCACAGCTACACCAACATGACTACCAAAGCTACACTTACAAGACTACCACAGCTAAACTTACATGACAACCACAGCTACACTTACATGACTATCATAGCTACACTTACATGACTACCACAGCTACACTTACATGACTATCAGAGCTACACTTACAGGACTACCACAGCTACACTTACATGACTACAACAGCTACACTTACATGACTACCACGGCTACACTTACATCACTATAACAGCTCCACTTACATTCGACCACAGATACACTAACATGACTATCACAGCTACACTTACATGACTACCACAGCTACACTTACATGACTATCAGAGCTATACTTACAGGACTACCACGGCTATGCTTACATGACTGCTACAGCTACACTTTCATGACTATCACAGCTACACATACATGACAACCACAGCTACACTTACATTACAACCACAGCTACACTTACATGACTACCACAGCTACACTTACATGACTACCACAGCTACACTTACCTGACTACCATAACTACACTTTAAGGACTACTACAACTACGCTTACAGGACTACCACAGCTACACTTACTCGACTACCACAGCTACATTTACATGACTACCACAGCTACACTTACATGACTACCACAGCCACACTTACATGACTACCAGAGCTAAACTTACATGACAACCACAGCTACACATACATGACTAACACAGCTACGCTTACATGACTACCACAGCTACACTAACATGACTACCACAGCTACACCAACATGACGACCACAGCTACACTTACATGACTACCACAGCTACACTAACATGACTATCACAGCTACACTTACATGACTACCACAGCTACACTTTCATGACTACCAGAGCTACACTTACATGACTATCACAGTTACACTTACATGACTATTAATGTTACACTTACATGACTATCACAGCTACACTTACCTGACTATCACAGCTACACTTACATGACTATCACAGCTACACTTACATGACTACCACAGCTACACTTACCTGACGATCACAGCTACACTTACATGACTACCACAACTACAGTTGCATGACTATCACAGCTACACTTACATGACTATCACAGCTACGCTTACATGACTATCACAGCTACACTTACATGACTACCACAACTACACTTACATGACTATCACAGCTACACTTACACGACTACCACAGCTACACTTACATGACTATGACAGTTACACTTACATGACTATGACAGTTACACTTACATGACTACCACAACTACACTTAAGACTACCACAGCTACACTTTCATGACTACCACTGCTACACTTACATTACAACCACAACTACGCTTACAGGACTATCACAGCCACACTTTCATGACTACTACAGCCACACTTTCATGACTACCACAGCCATACTTTCATGACTACCACAGCTACAGATTCATCACTACCACAGCCACACTTTCATGACTACTACAGCTACACTTTCATGACTACACCAGCTAGTTTCATGACTACCACAGCTAATTTCATGACTAACACATCTAGTAGTCATGACTACCACAGCTAGTGTCATGACTACCACAACTTCAGATTCATGACTACCACAGCCACACTTTCATGACTACCACAGCTGGTTTCATGACTACCACAACCACATATTCATGACTACCACAGCCACACTTTCATGACTACCAAAGCTACACTTACATGACTATCACAGCTACACTTACATGACCACACCAGCTACACTTAAATGACTACCACAGCTATACTTACATGAATATCACAGCTACACTTACATGACTAAAACAGCTACACTTACATGACTACCACAGCTACGCTTACACGACTACTACAGCTACACTTTCATGACTATCACAGTTACACTTACATGACTACTACAGCTACACTTACATGACTACTACAGCTACACTTTCATGACTATCACAGCTACACTTACATGACTACCACAGTTACACTTACATGACTATCAAAGCTACACTTACAAGACTACTACAGCTACACTTTCATGACTATCACAGCTAGACTTACATGACAACCACAGCTGCACATACATGACTACCACAGCTACACTAATTTGACTACCACAGCTACAATTTAAAGACTACCACGGTTGTAGTCATGTAAGTGTAGCTGTGATAGTCATGTAAGCGTAGCTGTGGTGGTCATGTAAGTGTAGCTGTGATAGTCATGTAAGTGTAGCTGTGATAGTCATGTAAATGTAGCTGTGATAGTCATGTAAGTGTAGCTGTGGTAGTCATGTAAGTGTAGCTGTGATAGTCATGTAAGTGTAACTGTGATAGTCATGTAAGTGTAGCTGTGGTAGTCATGTATGTGTAGCTGTGGTTGTCATGTAAATGTAGCTTTATAGTCATGTAAGTGTAACTGTGATAGTAATGAAAGTGTAGCTGTGGTAGTAATATAAGTGTAGCTGTGTTAGTCATGTAAGTGTAAAGGTGATAGTCATGTAAGTGTAGCTGTGGTAGCCATGTAAGTGTAGCTGTGATAGTCATGTAAGTGTAGCTGTGGTAGTCATGTATGTGTAGCTGTGGTTGTCATGTAAGTGTAACTGTGATAGTCATGTAAGCGTACCTGTGGTAGTCATGTAAGTGTAGCTTTGATAGTCATGTAAGTGGAATTGTGATAGTAATGAAAGTGTAGCTGTGGTAGTAATATAAGTGTAGCTGTGTTAGTCATGTTAGTGTAGCTGTGATAGTCATGTAAGTGTAGCTGTGGTAGCCATGTAAGTGTAGCTGTGATAGTCATGTAAGCATCGCTGTGGTAGTCCTGAAAGTGTAGCTTTGATAGTCATGAAGGTTTAGCTGTTGTAGTCATTCAATTTACATGACTACCACAGCTACATTTACATGACTACTACAGCTACACATACATGACTATCACAGCTACACTTACATTACAACCACAGCTACACTTACATGAATATCACAGCTACACTTACATGACTACCACAGCTACACTTACATGACTATCACAGCTACACTTACATGACTAACATAGCTACACTAACATGACTACCATAGCTACACTTTAAAGACTACCACAACTACGCTTACAGGACTACAACAACTAGACTTACATGACTACTACAGCTACACTTACATGACTATCACAGCTACACCAACATGACTATCACAGCTACACCAACATGACTATCACAGCTACACTTACACGACTACCACAGCTTCACTTACATGACTACCACAGCTTCACTTACATGACTACCACAGCTACACTTACATGACTATCACAGCTACACTTACATGACTACCTCAGCTACACTTACATGACTACCACAGCTAAACTTACATGACAACCACAGCTACACATACATGACTAACACAGCTACGCTTACAAGACTACCACAGCTACACTAACATGACTACCACAGCTACACCAACATGACTACCAAAGCTACACTTACAAGACTACCACAGCTAAACTTACATGACAACCACAGCTACACTTACATGACTATCATAGCTACACTTACATGACTACCACAGCTACACTTACATGACTATCAGAGCTACACTTACAGGACTACCACAGCTACACTTACATGACTACAACAGCTACACTTACATGACTACCACGGCTACACTTACATCACTATAACAGCTCCACTTACATTCGACCACAGATACACTAACATGACTATCACAGCTACACTTACATGACTACCACAGCCATACTTTCATGACTACCACAGCTACAGATTCATCACTACCACAGCCACACTTTCATGACTACTACAGCTACACTTTCATGACTACACCAGCTAGTTTCATGACTACCACAGCTAATTTCATGACTAACACATCTAGTAGTCATGACTACCACAGCTAGTGTCATGACTACCACAACTTCAGATTCATGACTACCACAGCCACACTTTCATGACTACCACAGCTGGTTTCATGACTACCACAACCACATATTCATGACTACCACAGCCACACTTTCATGACTACCAAAGCTACACTTACATGACTATCACAGCTACACTTACATGACCACACCAGCTACACTTAAATGACTACCACAGCTATACTTACATGACTATCAAAGCTACACTTACAAGACTACTACAGCTACACTTACATGACCACACCAGCTACACTTAAATGACTACCACAGCTATACTTACATGACTATCACAGCTACACTTACATGACTAAAACAGCTACACTTACATGACTACCACAGCTACGCTTACATGACTACTACAGCTACACTTTCATGACTATCACAGTTACACTTACATGACTACTACAGCTACACTTACATGACTACTACAGCTACACTTTCATGACTATCACAGCTACACTTACATGACTACCACAGTTACACTTACATGACTATCAAAGCTACACTTACAAGACTACTACAGCTACACTTTCATGACTATCACAGCTAGACTTACATGACAACCACAGCTGCACATACATGACTACCACAGCTACACTTACATTACAACCACAGCTACACTTACATGACTATCACAGCTGCATTTACATGACTATCACAGCTACACTTTCATGACTACCACAGCTACACTTTCATGACTACCACAGCTACACTAATTTGACTACCACAGCTACAATTTAAAGACTACCACGGTTGTAGTCATGTAAGTGTAGCTGTGATAGTCATGTAAGCGTAGCTGTGGTGGTCATGTAAGTGTAGCTGTGATAGTCATGTAAGTGTAGCTGTGATAGTCATGTAAATGTAGCTGTGATAGTCATGTAAGTGTAGCTGTGGTAGTCATGTAAGTGTAGCTGTGATAGTCATGTAAGTGTAACTGTGATAGTCATGTAAGTGTAGCTGTGGTAGTCATGTATGTGTAGCTGTGGTTGTCATGTAAATGTAGCTTTATAGTCATGTAAGTGTAACTGTGATAGTAATGAAAGTGTAGCTGTGGTAGTAATATAAGTGTAGCTGTGTTAGTCATGTAAGTGTAAAGGTGATAGTCATGTAAGTGTAGCTGTGGTAGCCATGTAAGTGTAGCTGTGATAGTCATGTAAGTGTAGCTGTGGTAGTCATGTATGTGTAGCTGTGGTTGTCATGTAAGTGTAACTGTGATAGTCATGTAAGCGTACCTGTGGTAGTCATGTAAGTGTAGCTTTGATAGTCATGTAAGTGGAATTGTGATAGTAATGAAAGTGTAGCTGTGGTAGTAATATAAGTGTAGCTGTGTTAGTCATGTTAGTGTAGCTGTGATAGTCATGTAAGTGTAGCTGTGGTAGCCATGTAAGTGTAGCTGTGATAGTCATGTAAGCATCGCTGTGGTAGTCCTGAAAGTGTAGCTTTGATAGTCATGAAGGTTTAGCTGTTGTAGTCATTCAATTTACATGACTACCACAGCTACATTTACATGACTACTACAGCTACACATACATGACTATCACAGCTACACTTACATTACAACCACAGCTACACTTACATGAATATCACAGCTACACTTACATGACTACCACAGCTACACTTACATGACTATCACAGCTACACTTACATGACTAACATAGCTACACTAACATGACTACCATAGCTACACTTTAAAGACTACCACAACTACGCTTACATGACTATCAGAGCTATACTTACAGGACTACCACGGCTATGCTTACATGACTGCTACAGCTACACTTTCATGACTATCACAGCTACACATACATGACAACCACAGCTACACTTACATTACAACCACAGCTACACTTACATGACTACCACAGCTACACTTACATGACTACCACAGCTACACTTACATGACTATCAGAGCTATACTTACAGGACTACCACGGCTATGCTTACATGACTGCTACAGCTACACTTTCATGACTATCACAGCTACACATACATGACAACCACAGCTACACTTACATTACAACCACAGCTACACTTACATGACTACCACAGCTACACTTACATGACTACCACAGCTACACTTACCTGACTACCATAACTACACTTTAAAGACTACTACAACTACGCTTACAGGACTACCACAGCTACACTTACTCGACTACCACAGCTACATTTACATGACTACCACAGCTACACTTACATGACTACCACAGCTACACTTACATGACTACCACAGCCACACTTACATGACTACCAGAGCTAAACTTACATGACAACCACAGCTACACATACATGACTAACACAGCTACGCTTACATGACTACCACAGCTACACTAACATGACTACCACAGCTACACCAACATGACGACCACAGCTACACTTACATGACTACCACAGCTACACTAACATGACTATCACAGCTACACTTACATGACTACCACAGCTACACTTTCATGACTACCAGAGCTACACTTACATGACTATCACAGTTACACTTACATGACTATTAATGTTACACTTACATGACTATCACAGCTACACTTACCTGACTATCACAGCTACACTTACATGACTATCACAACTACAGTTGCATGACTATCACAGCTACACTTACATGACTATCACAGCTACGCTTACATGACTATCACAGCTACACTTACATGACTACCACAACTACACTTACATGACTATCACAGCTACACTTACACGACTACCACAGCTACACTTACATGACTATGACAGTTACAATTACATGACTACCACAACTACACTTAAGACTACCACAGCTACACTTTCATGACTACCACTGCTACACTTACATTACAACCACAACTACGCTTACAGGACTATCACAGCCACACTTTCATGACTACTACAGCCACACTTTCATGACTACCACAGCAATACTTTCATGACTACCACAGCTACAGATTCATCACTACCACAGCCACACTTTCATGACTACTACAGCTACACTTTCATGACTACACCAGCTAGTTTCATGACTACCACAGCTAATTTCATGACTAACACATCTAGTAGTCATGACTACCACAGCTAGTGTCATGACTACCACAACTTCAGATTCATGACTACCACAGCCACACTTTCATGACTACCACAGCTGGTTTCATGACTACCACAACCACATATTCATGACTACCACAGCCACACTTTCATGACTACCAAAGCTACACTTACATGACTATCACAGCTACACTTACATGACCACACCAGCTACACTTACATGACTACCACAGCTATACTTACATGAATATCACAGCTACACTTACATGACTAAAACAGCTACACTTACATGACTACCACAGCTACGCTTACATGACTACTACAGCTACACTTTCATGACTATCACAGTTACACTTACATGACTACTACAGCTACACTTACATGACTACTACAGCTACACTTTCATGACTATCACAGCTACACTTACATGACTACCACAGTTACACTTACATGACTATCAAAGCTACACTTACAAGACTACTACAGCTACACTTTCATGACTATCACAGCTAGACTTACATGACAACCACAGCTGCACATACATGACTACCACAGCTACACTTACATTACAACCACAGCTACACTTACATGACTATCACAGCTGCATTTACATGACTATCACAGCTACACTTTCATGACTACCACAGCTACACTTTCATGACTACCACAGCTACACTAATTTGACTACCACAGCTACAATTTAAAGACTACCACGGTTGTAGTCATGTAAGTGTAGCTGTGATAGTCATGTAAGCGTAGCTGTGGTGGTCATGTAAGTGTAGCTGTGATAGTCATGTAAGTGTAGCTGTGATAGTCATGTAAATGTAGCTGTGATAGTCATGTAAGTGTAGCTGTGGTAGTCATGTAAGTGTAGCTGTGATAGTCATGTAAGTGTAACTGTGATAGTCATGTAAGTGTAGCTGTGGTAGTCATGTATGTGTAGCTGTGGTTGTCATGTAAATGTAGCTTTATAGTCATGTAAGTGTAACTGTGATAGTAATGAAAGTGTAGCTGTGGTAGTAATATAAGTGTAGCTGTGTTAGTCATGTAAGTGTAAAGGTGATAGTCATGTAAGTGTAGCTGTGGTAGCCATGTAAGTGTAGCTGTGATAGTCATGTAAGTGTAGCTGTGGTAGTCATGTATGTGTAGCTGTGGTTGTCATGTAAGTGTAACTGTGATAGTCATGTAAGCGTACCTGTGGTAGTCATGTAAGTGTAGCTTTGATAGTCATGTAAGTGGAATTGTGATAGTAATGAAAGTGTAGCTGTGGTAGTAATATAAGTGTAGCTGTGTTAGTCATGTTAGTGTAGCTGTGATAGTCATGTAAGTGTAGCTGTGGTAGCCATGTAAGTGTAGCTGTGATAGTCATGTAAGCATCGCTGTGGTAGTCCTGAAAGTGTAGCTTTGATAGTCATGAAAGTTTAGCTGTTGTAGTCATTCAATTTACATGACTACCACAGCTACATTTACATGACTACTACAGCTACACATACATGACTATCACAGCTACACTTACATTACAACCACAGCTACACTTACATGAATATCACAGCTACACTTACATGACTACCACAGCTACACTTACATGACTATCACAGCTACACTTACATGACTAACATAGCTACACTAACATGACTACCATAGCTACACTTTAAAGACTACCACAACTACGCTTACAGGACTACCACAACTAGACTTACATGACTACTACAGCTACACTTACATGACTATCACAGCTACACTTACATGACTACCACAACTGGTTTCCTGGCTGCCACAGCTACAGCTTCATGACTCTCACAGCTACAGCGTCATGACCACACCAGCTAGTTTCATGACTAACACATCTAGTAGTCATGACTACCACAGCTAGTGTCATGACTACCACAGCTTCAGATTCATGACTACCACAGCTGGTTTCATGACTACCATAACCACATATTCATGACTACCACATCTAGTGTCATGACTACCACAGTTTCAGCTTCATGACTACCACAGCCACACTTTCATGACTACCACAGCCACACCTTCATGACTACCACAGCTACAGATTCATGACTACCACAGCCACACTTTCATGACTACCACAGCTACACTTTCATGACTACCACAGCTAGTTTCATGAATACCACAGCTAGTTTCATGACTAACACATCTAGTAGTCATGACTACCACAGCTAGTGTCATGACTACCACAGCTTCAGATTCATGACTACCACAGCCACACTTTCATGACTACCACAGCCACACTTGCATGACTACCACAGCCACAGTTTCATGACTACCACAGCTGGTTTCATGACTACCACAACCACATATTCATGACTACCACAGCCACACTTTCATGACTACTAAAGCTACACTTACATGACTACCACAACTACACTTTAAAGACTACTACAGTTACACTTACATGACTACCACAGCTACACTTTAAAGACTACCACGGTTACACTTACATGACTACCACAGCTACACTTTAAAAACTACCACAGCTACACTTACATGACTACCACAGCTACACTTTAAAGACTACCACAGGTACGCTTACATGACTGCCACAACTACACTTACATGACTATCACAGCTACACTTACATGACTACCACAGTTTCAGCTTCATGACTACCACAGCCACACTTTCATGACTACCACAGCCACACCTTCATGACTACCACAGCTACAGATTCATGACTACCACAGCCACACTTTCATGACTACCACAGCTACACTTTCATGACTACCACAGCTAGTTTCATGAATACCACAGCTAGTTTCATGACTAACACATCTAGTAGTCATGACTACCACAGCTAGTGTCATGACTACCACAGCTTCAGATTCATGACTACCACAGCCACACTTTCATGACTACCACAGCCACACTTGCATGACTACCACAGCCACAGTTTCATGACTACCACAGCTGGTTTCATGACTACCACAACCACATATTCATGACTACCACAGCCACACTTTCATGACTACTAAAGCTACACTTACATGACTACCACAACTACACTTTAAAGACTACTACAGTTACACTTACATGACTACCACAGCTACACTTTAAAGACTACCACGGTTACACTTACATGACTACCACAGCTACACTTTAAAAACTACCACAGCTACACTTACATGACTACCACAGCTACACTTTAAAGACTACCACAGGTACGCTTACATGACTGCCACAACTACACTTACATGACTATCACAGCTACACTTACATGACTACCACAGCTACACTTCAAAGACTACAACAGCTACACTTTCATGACTACCACAGCCATACTTTCATGACTACCACAGCTAGTTTCATTACTACGACAGCCACACTTTCATGACTATCACAGCTACACTTTCATGACTACCACAGCTACACTTTCATGACTACCACAACTGATTTCCTGACTGCCACAGCTACAGCTTCATGACTCTCACAGCTACAGTGTCATGACTACACCAGCTAGTTTCATGACTACCACAGCTTCAGATTCATGACTACCATAGCCACATTTTCATGACTACCACAGCTACACTTTCATTACTACCACAACCACACTTTCATGACTACCACAGCTACACTTTCATGACTACCACAGCTAGTTTCATGACTACCACAGCTACACTTTCCTGACTACTGCAGCTAGTTTCATGACTATCACAGCTACAGCTTCATGACTACCACAGCTGGTTTCATGACTACCACAGCTAGTGTTATGACTACCACAACTACACTTTCATGACTACCACAACTAGTTTCCTGAATACCACTGCTAGTTTCATGACTACCACAGCTAGTAGTCATGACTACCACAGCAGTGTCAGGACTACCACAGTTTCCGCTTTATGACTACCACAGGTAAATCTTTATGACTACCACGGCTACAGCTTCATGACTATCACAGCTAGTTTCATGAATACCACAGCTAGTTTCATGACTACCACAACTAGTTTCCTAACTACCACAGCTACAGCTTCATGACTGTCACAGCTACAGCTTCATGACTACCACAGCTACAGCCTCATGAATACACCAGCTTATTTCATGACTACCACAGGTAAACTTTCATGACTACCACAGCTAGTTTCATAACTACACCAGCTAGTTTCATGACTACCACATCTAGTTCCATGACTAACACATCTAGTAATCATGAGTACCACAGCTACAGCTTCGTTACTGCCACAGCTAGTTTCATGACTACCTCGGCTAGTTTCATGACTTCCATAGATAGTTTCATTACTACCAAAGCTACAGCTTCATGTCATTAAATGCTGCTGTTGTCTCATCTCCAATTACAAGCAGATTCGGAGTTGTCAAAACAAAAAATAAATGAATGAATCATGCCAACATGACACCCCCTCCCCGAGCCACTCCTCCACCCCCCACATACACACAATATTTATTCTCCAATCATCTCTCCACATCTAAAAATATACCTAGTTGTTTGGGAGTTACTTCATCACCTTACAGCTTCTCTCTATATTACACCCACACGCACACTCATGAACACTCACACTCACACTCACAAGTGGACACTATTTGCAGGCTGCCCTGTGTGCCTGTTTGCCTGTGTGTGTGGTGTGTATGTGTGTGTGTGTTTGTGTGTGTGTGTGTGTGTGTGTGTGTGTGTGTGTGTGTGTGTGTGTGTGTGTGTGTGTGTGGGCCCTGCAGCCAGCTATGGGACATGTCCCGCTGTACACCGGATCCACTGCATTTTTTGACGCACAGTCGCACAGCGCAGCTGAGAGACACTGGCACGCATAGCTGAGTGGAAGAGGAAGATGAAGAGAAACACGGAGGGGGAGATGAGGAGAAACACGGAGGGGGAGATAAGGAGAAACACGGAGGAGGAGATAAGGAGGCTGACAGAGGACACATGTTGCAGATTCCTGCACACATCAACAAGCCTACAGAGACGTAGTATGTTGTCCACACAGTCAGAGATGAAGGGAGAGAGAGAGCGAGCGAGAGAGAGAGAGAGAGATAAGATGCCGTATAGGATAAATGATAAGAATCAGTGTTTTGTCTGGCAAAGAAGAAGTCCCAGTAGGAAGCGGTGATAGAAGAAGAGGATGTGAGGGGTGGCTGACAGATGGGCTGCAGATAACCAGCAGGCTGTTGTGTAGATGGACATGCTGTCCAACTCATCGGTGGCGGGACGCACAGGGGCTTTTACAGCGACAAAGGTCTATGAAGATCAAAGAAGGTTCGTGTGGATACAACGTTTATTGACAGAAAGGTGTCATCAGTCAAAAGTGACCTCTCCAGTCTCAGTCTCCGTCTCCAGTCTTAGTCTCAGTCTCCAGTCTCAGTCTCAGTCTTCAGTCTCAGTCTCAGTCTCCAGTCTCAGTCTCAGTCTTCAGTCTCAGTCTCAGTCTCCAGTCTCAGTCTCCAGTCTCAGGCTCAGTCTTCAGTCTCCAATCTCAGTCTCCAGTCTTCAGTCTCAGTCTTCAGTCTCAGTCTCAAGTCTTCAGTCTCAGTCTCAGTCTCCAGTCTCAGTCTCCAGTCTCCGTCTCCAGTCTCAGTCTCAGTCTCCAGTCTCAGTCTCAGTCTTCAGTCTCAGTCTCCAGTCTCAGTCTCCAGTCTCAGTCTCCAGTCTCAGTCTCAGTCTTCAGTCTCAGTCTCAGTCTCCAGTCTCAGTCTCCAGTCTCAGGCTCAGTCTTCAGTCTCCAATCTCAGTCTCCAGTCTTCAGTCTCAGTCTTCAGTCTCAGTCTCAAGTCTTCAGTCTCAGTCTCAGTCTCCAGTCTCCAGTCTCAGTCTTCAGTCTCAGTCTCCAGTCGTCAGTCTCCAGTCTCAGGCTCAGTCTTCAGTCTCCAATCTCAGTCTCCAGTCTCAGTCTCAGTCTCCAGTCTCAGTCTCAGTCTCAGCCTTCAGTCTCAGTCTCAGTCTGCAGTCTCAGTCTCAGTCTCCAGTCTCAGTCTCAGCCTTCAGTCTCAGTCTCAGTCTGCAGTCTCAGTCTCAGTCTCAGTCTGCAGTCTCAGTCTCAGTCTCCAGTCTCAGTCTTCAGTCTCAGTCTCCACTCTCGGTCTCCAGTCTGTTGAGCATAAAGAGGTCTGTGAAGATGGTTCACAATGAAAATGACTGCATCAACACTTGACTCCAAACGACTGATTAATAAGTCAAAACAGACCTGACAAGAGTCTGGTTTGTTTTGACCACTCTCGTGTGGTTCTCGATCAAGGTCCTCAGGGACCACCAACACTGCCGCTTTTCTGTTCTATCAGGTGTATAACTCTTCACATTTATCTGTTGGTCCGGTCATTCCAGCCCCAACCAGGAAGATCTGGACCCAGAGCCCTGGTGGATGTAAAGAACTACCTGGCAGAATAGGAAACTCAGCAGTACTACTGGTACCTGAGGACCTGACTGAGAGCCACCGCCATACAGTCTTCATGTAAGACAGGGGAATGTCATGTACCCAACAGATCCGACACACAGTCTGTCCTCCCACAGCAGGACGACCCCAGCCCGGAAGTTCACCTTCACACTACACATTCATGCATTAGATGTTCTGCACACATGTTCCCAGCATCGCACATCCAACAACCTGTTTTCCTCAGGTCTCTAGCTGCTGTTGGAGTGTTTCTCAAACTGTCTCCACCCAACGCCGTAGCAAAACATCATGCGTCACAGAGAAAGCTCACACTGGAAGTGGACCATGATGACAGCGCACCACCCTGGTAGGCCAACTCACCGTGCATGGAAAAAAACGGTGTATTCATGCCTTAGTGTCTGCGGTAGGGAAGGCTGCTCCCTCATCTCTCAACACCTGCTCTCACAACACACACACACACACACACACACACACACACACACACACACACACACACACACACACACACACACACACACACACACACTGCATGTGGGTGCATGATTATGAATGTCAAAACGTGAAGCCAGGTAAAAAGACCCAGCATTTTGTATTCACACACGCACACACACACACACACACACACACACACACACATTTGGTTCGTTCCCTTTCTGCACATTATCCATTCACTCCTACCTTAATGACCATGCGCGGTCAAATTGACGGCTGGTGTTTAAACTCTATATTGTGTCAAGATAGTTGAGATATTCATGCATTACACATGTCAGTATGTGTGTTATGAAACTAACTGACACCAACATTAACATGTTAACAAGTATAAGACTATTTTTAAACAATTTACACTTCAGAGAGGCATGGCCCAACTTGAATAGCAACATTGAAAAAGTGAAAATATTACCTGAAAAACAAAACGGAAAACACATGTTGCTAATCTAACAAACGTAACGAGGCCGACCCTATATTGTGTCAAGATAAGTAGCCAGTAGAGATATTAATGCATTACACGTGTCAGTACGTCTGTTATGAAGCTAACTGACACCAACATTAACATGTTAACAACTTTAATACTACTTTTAAACAAGTTAAAATGGCCGCTGTCCAACGCCTGTAAATCCTGCAGAGCCACGGTGGTGGTCATGGTGCGCCTAACCAGACATGTTGGACATCATCACACATCAAGTGTAGACTGTTTCTCTCCACTGGAGGGCGCTAGTGGGGTTCTAGGACACAGCAACGAACTTCACGAAGCAAATGACGCGACCAACACACGTCATCAGTAGCGACGTGACGCACATCAACTCGCACAAATTCCGAGCGGTCGTTTTGACCGCCCATGGTCGTTTTAGGTAGAGCTTATCATGACTTTTTTGTGCAGTTGATGTAAAACTCATGTTAATGGCAGGATGTGTAGTTTCAGCAGCGTCCAGGAGGGGCAGGCCTGTGTCTTGCCCCACAAACTTATCAGACTGAAAATCCAACACGGTCATAATGACCGCCTTGGCCGTTCTTGTGTTGACTGTGTAACTACATAGTTCACGATGGATGACAAACTGCAAAACACAACCTCTACTTCTTACACACCTGCTGTGTTAACCGTTGTGTTAAATGTATGTGTTAGAAGACTAGACTAATACTTTATGTCTATCTCTGCGCAGATGAAGTGGATTATTAAACCGTTATAAAGAATCGTACTGACTACCGAACTTCTGCTGGAGGGAAAAATGCAGCCTCTGTTTATTCGGTCGTTTTGGGAGAAGAAGAAAACGAACAGCGTCTCAGTGACGTAATCAATCCGCGCATGCAAGCGCAACACCGCCCACTTGTGGACAAACAAAGTCGTAAACAAAATAATAGTACACAGTAACACATAGTCATACAAATACACTGGTGTCATATCTCAACACTCCCACTTATGAATCATGAGCTTACTGTATACCTTTTCTTATTCATAGAACAAAAATAAAAATAAAAATAAAACTTGGTATAACCCATACCACTCACATTTCACACACCAAACATTGCCTTAGCAAATGTCTTCAGTTTTACCTTGGATGCGGGCTTCGTCATTACATCTGCAACCATTTCGTCTGTAGGGCAATACACCAATGACATCCTTTCCTCTCTTATGGTAGACCTTATAAAGTGGTATTTGATATCCACATGTTTGCAGCGTTGCCTACACACCGGGTTCTTCGCTAAAGCTATTGTCCCCTGGTTGTCCTCATAAACCACTGTTCTCTTGTATTCATATGAATCAATACCTCTCAGTAACTATTCAACATAAATACATTCCTGGATGGCTAAAGCCAGAGCCATATACTCCGCCTCGCACGTAGAAAGTGCCACAGTAGCTTGTTTCTTGGCTTTCCAAGAGATAAGTGCACTTCCCCTGCTCATGCTCACACAGTAACCTGATGTGCTGCGTCTATCCGTAGTATCTGAAGCCCAGTCGGCATCACTATATGCCTGTAAGCCAAGCTTCTCGTCGCTCTTCCTGTAACAGAGCTGTTTGTCTGTGGTGCCCTTAAGGTAACGAAACACATGTTTTACTGTCACCCATTACTCTTCAGTAGGCTCTGCAAAATGCTGAGATTAGCTTGCTCACAACAAACATAAATCTGGACGTGTACATGTAGCTAAGTATATTAGACTCCCGACCACCTCTCTGTACTTTTTCACATCTAACATTTTTGGTGCATCTTCTGAGTAGTCTAATTTCTGCTCACATGGGGTTTCTCTTACCCTGCACTCCTGCATATCAAAACGCTCCAATATTTTCTCAGAGTACCTTTGTTGTGAAACTGTTACACAGTTGGCGGACTGAGTGAAGTCCATCCCAAGAAAGCACTTTAACCTGCCCAGATCTTTCATCCTGAATTTTGTGGACAGCATCTTTTTCACTTTACTCAGCATCTCTGTGCTGCTTGATGCTATGATAAGATCATCTACCCAGGTTATAATGATCGTTTTCCCTTCCTTTGACTCCTTGGAGTACACACAATGGTCTGATTGGTTTTGTGTAAAACCATCACCTGTCAAACACTCGTGTAACAGTAAGTTCCAATTGCGGCCAGACTGCTTGAGGCCGTAGATTGACTTCTCTAGTTTACACACTAGTTTTTCTCCCTTCTCAATATAACCCTCAGGTTGTTCCATGTATATGTCATAGTCTATGGGGGCATGAAGATAGGCCGTCTTTACATCCATCTGGTGTAAAATCAAGTCATACTGAGCCGCCTTCTGTAGAAGCACTCGAACACTTGTTAGGTTGGCTGTCGGCGAAATGTCTCCCCACAATCCACCCCAGCTCTCTGGCTATATCCCTTTGCTACAAATCTAGCCTTGTACTTGTCGTGTCCGTCTATATCTGTCTTTATCGCATACACCCACCTTCCTCCCACTGTTTTCTTGCCCTCTGGCAATTTCGTAAGGGTGAATGTTTTGTTGTCTCTTAGAGACTCCATTTCCTCGTCCATTGCCCTGGACCACTTTTCTGATTCTGGCGATTCCATGGCCTCTTTAAAGGTCAGAGGGACACCGCACACTGCCCTGTATGCATAATCTATAGTAGTGAGTGAGCTGTCATCACTGTCGCCCTGACTATAGTCAATCAGGTATCTCGGAGGGTTGCGTTCCCTTTGGGGGTACCTCCCACTGGCTGAGGCTTGTGACGTCACCCTTGGGTGCTCCTCGTCATCATCCTCGGGTGCTGACTGTGTACCGTCAGTCTGTACATTTTTCTGTACTCTAGGCTGAGTTGCAGCTGTCTCAACAGACTTTCTCTCTCTTACCCAGTCTTCTGGGTGCAGACCTGGTGTCTGAGTCTCATTTTCACTAGTTGCCTTGTGTACAAATTTAACTAGTCTGTGTTTCTGTACTTTCTCTTGGTCAGGGTAGTAGACTAGGTAGGCCGGGCTGTTCTTGTCGTGTCCTACAAAACGCCCCCTCTCACATCTAGAATCTAACTTTCCCTTGTCCTGCTGGTAAGCATAGCATTCTGTCCCGAACGTTTGCATTCTAGCCATGTTGCACTTTTTTCCTGTCATTGCCGTGTATGGCGTAGTGCCTGTGTGCTTGTTGAAGCATCTGTTTCTGGTGTGGGCTGCCTCCTGTACAGCATAATGCCAGAGGCTCTTTGGTAGACCACTATCTATTAGCATACACCTTGCCATCTCGAATAGTGTGCGTCCTTCTCTCTCTGCAACGCCATTTTGATGGGGAGAGTATGGGCAGGACGTCTCATGTCTTATTTTGTTCCGTCTCAACAGGGTTTGAAACTCCTTGCCTGTAAACTCAGTTCCGTTATCCGACCTTATGCATTTCACTGTCCCATAGGGAGCTACATCTGCCAGGAATTTCTCGGTCGCTTGCACTGTGTCACTCTGTTTTTAAGAAATAAACACACACTGCCCCTGTGCACACATCTGTAAATGATTGCATGTACCTGAAACCATTAATGGACTCGTTTGCCACAGGACCGGCTAAATCCGTGTTTACCAACTCCAGTGGTGTCTTGGCTTTGTCTATAGATTTCCTGTTCCTGTTTTGGGTAAACTTCCCTTCTATGCATACTGCACACTCTTTGTCAGGTTTACACACTTTACCCTTTATATGCATAACATCAGTGATATCCTGTAGCTTTATGATATCGTCATAGTTGCAGTGGCCCATTATCTCATGCCAAGTTTCCATATCATGGCTCACATGGCACTTTTCAACGACACATTCAGTTTGCAAATAGTACATTTTCCCCTGTACAAAAATGTCAAACCTGGTACCATCCGGTGACATCAGGGCATCTCTGCCCTCTTCGAAGAACACACTGGCTCCGTGTGCTGTCGCAGACTTCACAGAGAAGAGCTCTTGGGGGTACGATGGAATATATGGTGCGTTCCGCAGTGTCACTCTACACCGTCGCCCCTCACTGTCGAGCAGACATACCGTAGCATCTCCCCTGCCCTGCACCACACCAAAGGTTCGCTTACCGTCCGCCAGCTCCATGCAGTGTTTCTCTGGCTCGAACGAGCTGTCAAAGCTCTTGAACTTCTTCTTATCATTGACTATATGGGGAGAAGCCCCACAGTCCACAATCAATCCTGGTTTGAACTGTTGCCGTCGTCCTGGTCCTGCTGAGCTCGTCTCTCCAGCCTGCACTCTGAAGATGTAGTTCTCTTCTTCCGCAGCATTCCCCGGTCCCTGACCTCGACCTGCTCCGTGACCACCACCGCCGCCGCCACCTTGCTCGCGTGCACACCTGGCTCCATCAGCGCGGTCCTTCTTCTTGCACACTTTGTCCGTGTGACCCTTGATCCGGCAGAAGCTGCACCACACGCTGAGTGACCAGTCCGATTTCCGATGGCTTTTGTCACCACATCGCCAGCACACCGTTTGTTCAACATCTCCCTCACAGCGTTTCACTGGCTTTTTCTTAGGCACTGCGTGGGCCTTCATCACCCTCTCGGACGTCTCGTCCGATGCTGTAGCATTAGCTACATCTTCAGCCGCCTCAAAGTTTCTCAATTTGGCCTTAAATTGTCCCAATGTCAACTCACTGTCGCCATGTGTCACCATTAGAGTGAATGGCTTATATCTCTCGGGTAACCCCCTCATCACCATGGCCATCATTAGTCCCTCACTCGGTGCTTCTCCCGCCCCTTTGAGAGCCGTAATGATTCGTTCAGCTCGGATAATGTATTCGGTTATCGTCTCATTATCAGCTTTCTTTAGCCCAGTCAATGTTACATTCAGAGCGACAATCCGGGGTCTGCCCTTACCAATGTAATGTTCCCGCAACACCCGTAGACTCTCTCTACCTTTGTTCTTCGTTTCTCTGAAGATCAGTCCCAAGCTTGTGTTGTCAAATAAAGGCGCCAATGCGCAGTAGGCGTCCGCGTTCCGCTCCTCGTCTAGGGCCTGCTCTTCCGCTGTCAAAGGTCCCGCGGGCTCGGTAAGGATGGTGGTTTTCAGCCCCACACCATGCATGCAACAGAGCATTCGCTCTTCCCACAGTTCATACTCATCGGCCTGTCCGTTGAATGTGGGCCACCTGCTCTTCTTCCGCTCCATCTCCCTAGGTAGCGTTAGCTTAGCGTTCCGTTAGCTTCCCGATAGCCTCTCTCGATGCTAACTAGCTTCACACTTGCTAACTTGCTACTCCGTGCTAACCTGCGCGCATCCCGCCATCCGAGGTTATCACACTTCGTGTACTTCTTTTATCACACTACTAAATAATCCAACGTTATCTGGGCCCGTAACCTGTTAGAAGACTAGACTAATACTTTATGTCTATCTCTGCGCAGATGAAGTGGATTATTAAACCGTTACAAAGAATCGTACTGACTACCGAATTTCTGCTGGAGGGAAAAATGCATCCTTCGTTTATTCGGTCGTTTTGGGAGAAGAAGAAAATGAACAGCGTCTCAGTGACGTAATCAATCAGCGCATGCAAGCGCAACACCGCGCACTTGTGGACAAACAAAGTCGTAAACAAAATAATAGTACACAGTAACACATAGTCATACAAATACACTAGTGTCATATCTCAACAGTATGAGTTAACCGTTGTATTAACTGTATGTGTTAACCGTTGTATTAACTGTATGTGTTGTATTAACTGTATGTGTTAACCGTTGTATTAACTGTATGTGTTAACTGTATGCGTTATCCGTTGTATTAACTGTATGTGTTAACCGTTGTGTTAGCCGCTGTGTTCACTGTATGTGTTAACCGTTGTGTTAACTGTGAAACCGGTTATTTTCTTGCCCGGTGCGGGATTCGATACGGAGTGTACTGCACCACAAGGCGACATCACTAACCGCTCGGCTAAAGGGTCAGACCCGTTAGCTAGGGACTAACGTTGTGTTAACTGTTGTGTTAACAGTCGTGTTAACCGTTGTGTTAACTGTAATGAATGAAAGATGTTATTATTTTGAAGGTCCTGTCACGTGTTTAACTTGACCTACTCACGGGTGTACGTGCAGTGCGTGTGACGTATACAGGAAGTTAGACGCGCATGTTATGAAGGTTGTATGATGAACGAACGCTAGTAAAAGCTACACAGTTAAGAACCTACGAAGCCGGCTCATTCTTGAATTATTCTTATGTCAGTAAGACAAGGCGTCTACGGACATTACATGGTGTCAGAATAGTCTGTGTATCTGAACACGAGCGGTCATGTCGAAGTTTAATCCGCCGAGTGAATTCAAATTTGACTGCCCCGTTGAATGGCCGGAGTGGAAACAGCGGTTTTGGCGCTTCAGGCTCGCGACAAAGCTGGATAAAGACGACGGGGAGATTCAAGTGAGTTCGCTGATTTATGCAATGGGAAGCGAGGCTGAAAAGATATTCAGCTCGTTTGACTTCGCGGCGGAGGGTGATAAAGTGGACTATGATATCGTACTGAAAAAGTTCGACGACTATTTTATTCCCCGCCGTAACATCATACATGAGAGGGCGTGCTTCTATCAACATAGCCAGCAGCCAGGAGAAACAGCGGAGATGTACATCCAGACATTGTATGAGCTGTCTGAACACTGTGAGTTTGGGGAGAAGAGGGATGAACATATCAGAGATCGTCTGGTAGTGGGCATAAAAGACAAAGTGCTCTCCCGTCAGTTCCAGCTCCCAGCGGACCTTACTCTGGTGAACGTCATTGAACAAGTGCGCCAGGCGGAGGCAATAACAAAGCAGCTCAGCCTCCAAGCTAACCAACCAGAGGCCCAGCTGGCTAACGTCAATGTTGTCCGACGGCGGGACGGACGCCAAAAGAAAAAGGGCGGACAGCGTCATGGTGGCAGCAGTCCTGCAACCAACAAAGTAGATGAATGCGGGAGGTGCGGCAAGACGCAGCACACCGATGAGCGGAAGTGTCCTGCAATGAACAGTAAGTGCAACAAGTGTCATAAAAAGGGACATTGGGAGCGTGTATGTCACTCTAAAGTGGTGAGAGAAGTCACTGAAGAGGTTAAACAGCTGTACTTTCTGGGAGAAGTTGGCAAAGAGAGCAGTCAGGAAGATTGGACTGTTAGTTTAACAATAAGTGATGTACCAATAACCTTTAAAATTGACACGGGGGCTGACGCTACTGTTATCAACCAAGGGACATTTAGAAAGCTGAAGCCAAACATAAAACTGGGACCTCCTGACACATGCTTCATAAGCCCAGGTGGAAACATCAGCTGCATAGGGCAGTTTCAGGCCACAACCAAATACAAGGAGAAACAATACTCCTTTCCAGTGTATGTGATCAAGGGGAGAGGCAGCTGTCTGCTGAGTCGTCCAGAGGCAGTGGAGATGGGTCTAGTGAAGCGGATGAATGAGGTCAGTGGAGTTTTCGGTTCAAGTGGACTGCTGAAAACAGACCCAGTGAAAATAGCTCTGGTGGAGGGTGCCCAGCCATACGCGGTACATACAGCCAGACGGATACCGCTGCCACTTGTACCACTGGTTAAGAAAGAACTGCAGCGCATGGAAAATGAGGGCATTATTGAAAAAGTGACTCAGCCCACAGAATGGTGCGCCGCTATGGTGCCGGTGCTGAAACCGAACAAGAAAGAGGTTCGCTGCTGCGCTGACCTCAGGAGGCTGAATCGAGCGGTGAAACGTGAGAAATACGTGCTGCCCACTATGGAGGAAATAATGCCAAGGCTCGCAGGGTCAAAGTTCTTCACAACGTTGGATGCAGCAAGTGGGTTTAACCAGATCCCCTTGCATGAAGACAGCAGGGGGCTCACCACTTCCATCACCCCATTTGGGAGGCATGCTTTCTGCCGCCTTCCATTTGGTAAAACGACTGCTCCAGAGATTTTCCAGAGAAAGATGGCGGAAACTCTGACCGGGCTAGAGGGCACAGAGGTGTACATGGATGACATCCTTATACATGGAGAGACTGAGGAAATCCATGACCGGCGCCTAGCAGAGGCGCTGGGGGTCATTGAAACAGCAGGTCTCAAACTGAACCAAGCGAAATGCAAGTTCAAACAGAAACAAGTCCGCTTCCTTGGTCACATCATCGACGAGGCAGGCATCAGACCTGACCCGGACAAAGTGGCCGGAATAGAGAACTTTCCTCAGCCCCAGAACGTGACGGAACTCAAGAGGTTCCTCGGGATGGTGAACTATTTGGCAAAATACGTCCCAGAGCTGTCCACTGTAGGTCGGCCGCTTTATGGACTGCTTAAAGCAACGACAGAGTGGCTGTGGGGACCTGCACAGAACACAGCATTCCAAGACCTTAAAGCAGCACTCGCCACCACCCCGGTACTCACCTTTTATGACGTCACTAAGGCTACGGTGGTGTCAGCAGATGCCAGCAGCTACGGGCTGGGAGGCGTTCTGCTCCAGCAGCACGGGGAACACTGGAAGCCTGTGGCCTACTGCTCCCGACGGCTGAGTGACGCAGAGACAAGGTACGCACAGATCGAGAAAGAGTGCTTAGCCAGCGTCTGGGCATGTGAAAGGTTCGAGAAGTACTTGTTTGGGCTTGACAATTTCAGACTTGTCACCGATCATAAACCACTAGTGCCTCTCATGAACAGCAAAGACTTGGATAATGTGCCCATTAGGTGCCAGAGACTGTTAATGAGGCTGATGCGTTTCAATGCAGTGGCTGAATACGCACCAGGCAAAACGTTAGCTGTGGCTGACGCACTCTCCGGAGGCCCAGAGCAGCGCTACGGAGATGGTGCTTCTCCTGATGATGTTGCGGCACACATTGATGCCATCGTGTGCCAGGTGCCTGCCACACCTCAAAGGATGCAGGAGATAAAACAGAGCACGGATGGGGATCTGCAGCTCCAGACAGTGTTGGGCTTCATCAGACACGGCTGGCCTGAGTATGTCGATAAAGTGCCGGAGACAGTCAGAGACTTTTATCAGGTGAGAGGGGAGTTATCTGGGGTAGATGGTTTAGTCATCAGAGGCAGTCGTATCGTCATTCCCACAGAGATGAGGGAGGTGATCTTAGAGAGAATACACGACGGGCACCAGGGGATAGTTAAGTGCAGAGAGAGAGCTAGCCAGTCAGTGTGGTGGCCCAAAATGACAGAGCACATTACAACAAAGATACAGTGATGTCAATTCTGCAGAGAACACAAGAACACACAGAGAAAAGAGCCTT